>NC_057795.1:344674504-344887851 GCF_018294505.1 Triticum aestivum | reverse complement strand
GCGCGCCTCCCGCGCCGCCCCGTCGGCCGCCATCCGCCATCACACGCCACCGGAGCTTCGTTGCCCCGCCACCGCGGCTCCCCGCCTCGTCACCGACCTCGCCGGCGCCCTTCCTCTGGCAAGCCCCCTTCCCCGCGCCGGCCCCATCTCCTCCCTCGTCCGGCGAAACTCCGGCGAGCCCAGCCTGCCTCGGAACTCCGGCGAACTCCAGATCTAGATCCAGATCCGTTTTCGAGGTTGACCCCGAGATATTTCTAAGTCCTTTTCTGCAGTAATTTTTATGCCGTGTTCATCATGCCATAACTTTGTGTGTGCTACTGCGTTTTGTGCGTGCGATATATCGAAATGTGCATCTGGTTGTGCTCTTCATTTTGTTCCATTGTGCCTTGTTCATTAGAGTCCAGCTTGATGCCTGAATCATCATTGCAAGAGTGCTATATGATGTTAACTGATGTCTGTTAACATAAATTGGTGATTTGTCCTTTTCATTGCATTTTGTGTGTGCATCCTATGAGCTTGATGTCTACATGAGTTTTGAGATACATCATTCCCTCTTTACTGTGGTGCAATCCATGTAAATTTGTGAGTCTTCTAGTGAGTGCATAGAGCTCGTGAAGTAGGGTACTTGCTGTTACTGTTTTGCTTGTCTGAATCTGCTATATCATGATGCTATGCAAACCTGCTGCTACAAGTCATTATATGCATAATCTGGAGATGTTCACTAAGGATTGTTTGTTATACATGTCATGCTATATCCATTCTTGCCCCTGGTTGCATTTGTAGCCTGCTGTAACTTGTTGTTATCTTGCTCCAAACTTGCTAAATAATGTTGTTGTCAGTCTGTTAACACTAAGTTCAATGTTGCCATGATTGTTGTTAGTGATCCAAGCATGCTATGAACTTGCTCTTGCCATGTTTAGCTTCATAAATATGCCATCGTACTGTTGGTCACCTTGCCATGCCATGCATTGCTCTGTGGTGAGTGGTACAAGCTCACCAACATGCCTACTTATTGTTGTTCCTGCCATGTATGAATCTGTCATATCATTTGCCATGTTTGCATGGATGATACCTTCTTTTCTGTTGATCTTTAGAATTAGTTAAGTAAGGGAGTTTTGTTCTTTGTCTTTAGTACTAGTATGCCATGTCTTTTTTTGCCATTATAAGTTCCTGTAACATGCTGTTTCATAGCTCTAAGCATTGCAACCTGATGTTATTTCTGCCAAGTCTGTAAACTGTTATTATTTGCAATCTTGCCATGTCCTTTTGAGCATGTTCTAGTGATTTATGGAGATAGATCAGTGTTCATGTTTTGTAATAATTTACCTGTAAATCATGCCCATGACTTTTGTTCTTATGTTGAGGTGCTGTAGCATATTGTTTTGATGCTTGCAAGATGCCTAGTTGCTGTTTTGGACAGCTTGTACTTTAAACTTGTATAGAGTGTATGTGTTGAACCGTTGCTCCGTTTTGAGTGTGCTCTATATGAAACTTGCTTAGTTTTGCATGTAGATTCATCCTATCATATTGCATCCTTGTTTTGAGAGTGTTTTCTTGATGTTTGGATGTATTTTGCATCAATGCCATGTTTAACTTGTTTTGCTCATATCTTCTAGGCCGTAGCTCCAAATTAAATGAACTTTATATGTAACTTGACTAGAATCTCGTGTAGATCATCTTGGTGCATCTTAACTTGCTGTTTAACAACTTGAACATAAGGTTTATTTAGTTCTGGACCAATTTCTATATTTGCATATGAGGACTTACCGGAATTGTTATATGTTGTTTCTGGCCTCATTTAAACTTGCTTTGATATGTTGCTCTTGTATGCATCCTCTCTTGCCATGAGTAGCTTCTTGTAGCCTTGTCATGCATCATACTTGGTTGAGCATCATGCCTTGTCATGTGTGGTGTGTTTACCATGTTGTGTGCTTCTTCTCGATAGTTCCTGTTTCGTTGCGATCGTGAGGATTCGTTCGTCTACGCTTGGTTCGGCTTCATCCGTTCATCTTCTTCATGGACTCGTTTTTCTTCCTAATGGGATTTCAGGCAAGATGACCGTCACCTTGGATCTCACTACTATCATTGATATGCTAGTTGCTTCGTTCTATCGCTATGCTGCGCTACCTATCTTTTGTTCTTCAAGCCTCCCAATTTGCCATGTCAGCCTCTAACTTTTTCACCCTTCCTAGCAAACCGTTGTTTGGCTATGTTACCGCTTTTGCTCAGCCCCTCTTATAGCGTTGCTAGTTGTAGGTGAAGTTGAAGATTGCTCCATGGTGGACAGGATTATGTTGGGATATCACAATATCTCTTATTTAATTAATGCATCTATATACTTGGTAAAGGGTGGAAGGCTCGGCCTTATGCCTGGTGTTTTGTTCCACTCTTGCCGCCCTAGTTTCCGTCATACCGGTGTTATGTTCCCGGATTTTGCATTCCTTACGCGGTTGGGTGATTTATGGGACCCCCTTGACAGTTTGCTTTGAACAAAAATTCTCCAGCAAGGCCCAACCTTGGTTTTACCATTTGCCTCACCACCACCTACTTTTCCCTTGGGAGTCGCTCTCTCGAGGGTCATCTTTATTCAACGCCCCCCGGGCCAATGCTTCTCTAAGTGTTGGTCCGAACGAGAGCCACTTGCAGCGCCACCGCGAGGAAACTTGAGGTCTGGTTTTAGTTGTATGTAGTGTTCATCCGGTGTTGCCCTGAGAACGAGATATGTGCAGCTCCTATCGGGATGTCGGCGCATCGGGCGGTCTTGCTGGTCTTGTTTTACCATTGTCGAAATGTCTTGTAAATCGGGATTCCGAGACTGATCGGGTCTTCCTGGGAGAAGGAATATCCTTCGTTGACCGTGAGAGCTTGTGATGGGCTAAGTTGGGAGACCCCTGCAGGGTATAAACTTTCGAGAGTCGTGCCCGCGGTTATGTGGCAGATGGGAATTTGTTAATGTCCGGTTGTAGATAACTTGACACCAGATTCGAATTAAAACGCATCAACCGCATGTGTAGCCGTGATGGTCTCTTTTCGGCGGAGTCCGGGAAGTGAACATGGTTTGGGTTATGTTTGACGTAAGAAGGAGTTCAAGATCACCTCTTGATCATTGCTAGCTTCACGACCGTTCCGTTGTTTCTCTTCTCGCTCTTATTTGCGTATGTTAGCCACCATACTTGCTTAGCCGATGCTGCAACCTCACCACTTTACCCCTTCCTTACCCATTAAGCTTTGCTAGTCTTGATACCCATGGTAATGGGATTGCTGAGTCCTCGTGGCTCACAGATTACTACAACAACAGTTGCAGGTACAGGTTATGCGATGATCATGACGCGAGAGCGATGTTTGCTTGTTTTGGAGTTCTTCTTCTGCTTCTTCTTCGATCAGGGGGTTCCAGGTCGGCAGCCTGGGCTAGCAGGGTGGATGTCGTTTGAGTTTCTGTTTGTGTTTCATCCATAGACGGATGGTTCTCTTATGTAATATGATGTTGTATTCGTGTGGCATTGTATGCCTTATGTATGTATCCCTATCTATTATGTAATGTTGATGTAATGATATCCACCTTGCAAAAGCGTCTTCAAGATGCGCTTCTATCCTTGGTGGGACCTTCGAGTTCCTTTAGGATAGGGTCGCATCTTGGGCATGACAATAAACCAAAAGGCATACGTCTATAAGCAAAAGTACCAAATGGGCATGTAAAAGTAGTCCTTGATTGATCTTTAGCCGACACAGGTATTTGAGAGAAACCAGAATAACCATCTAGAAAGCAATAATGTGTATGTTTGCATAATCTTTCTAGCATTTGATCAATAAAAGGTAAGGGGTAATGATCTTTCTTGGTAGCCTTATTTAATTTGCGGAAATCAATTACCATCCTATAACCTGTAATAATTCTTTGTGGAATTAATTTATCTTTATCATTAGGAACAACAGTAATACCTCCCTTCTTAGGGACACAATGGACAGGACTTACCCACTGACTATCAGCAACGGGATAAATTATACCTGCCTCCAGAAGCTTGAGTATTTCTTTTCTTACCACTTCTTTCATTTTAGGATTCAGATGTCGTTGAGGATCACGAACTGGTTTAGCATCCGCTTCCAAATTTATTTTATGTTGACATAGAGTGGGACTAATGCCCTTAAGATCATCAAGAGTATATCCAATAGCAGCACGGTGCTTCTTTAGAGTTTTCAATAATCTTTCTTCTTCATGCTCTGAAAGGTTAGCACTAATAATAACAGGATATATCTTCTTTTCATCAAGATAAGCATATTTAAGATTGTCAGGTAACGGTTTAAGGTCAAACATGGGATCACCCTTGGGTGGAGGGGGATCCCCTAGGATTTCAACAGCCAAATTGTGTTGCAGAATAGGTTCCTGTTTAAAGAATACTTCATCTATTTCCCTTCTTTCATTCATAAACATATCATTTTCGGTCTAGCAAATAATGTTCTAGAGGGTCACTAGGAGGTACAACAATAGAAGCAAGACCAATAATTTCATCCTTACTAGGAAATTCTTCTTCACGATGTTGTTTACTAAATTTAGAGAAATTAAACTCACGAGACATGTCATCTAGACCAATAGTAACAACATTCCTATTGCAGTCTATCTTAGCATTAACAGTATTCAAGAAGGGTCTACCAAATATAATGGGACAAAAGCTATCTTGTGGGGAACCAAGAACAAGAAAATTAGCAGGATATTTAGTTTTTCACACAAGACTTCAACATCTCTAACAATCCCCACTGGTGAAATAGTATCTCTATTGGCAAGTTTAATTGTAACATCAATATCTTCTAACTCAACGGGTGCAATATCGTGCATAATTTCATTGTATAAGTCAATAGGTATTGCACTTGCACTAGCACCCATATCACATAAGCTATGATAACAATGATCTCCTATTTTAACAGAAATAACAGGCACGCCTACCACAGGTCTATGTTTATCTTTAGCACAAGGTTTAGAAATTCTAGCAGTTTCACCACAGAACTGAATAACATGCCCATCAATATTATCAGCCAAGACATCTTTAACAATAGCAACATTAGGTTCAATTTTAACTTGTTCCGGAGGTGTATAAGTTCTAATATTGCTTTAATGAACCACATTTGAAGCTTTAGCATGATCCTTTATTCTAACAGGGAAAGGTGGTTTCTCAACATAAGAAGTAGGAACAATAGGATCATTATAAGTGACAGTCTTTTCTTCAACTTTAATAGGTGCAGCTACTTTTACTTCATTGGGAGGATGATATTTAAACCACTTCTCCTTAGGGAGATCAACATAAGTAGCAAAAGATTCACAGAAGGAAGCTACTATCTCAGAGTGAAGTCCATATTTAGTGCTAAACTTACGGAAAATATCGGTATCCATGAAAGATTTAACACAATCAAACTTAGGTGTCATACCTGACTCCTTACCTTCGTCGAGATCCCAATCTTCAGAGTTGTGTTTAATTCTATCCAATAGATCCCATTTAAATCTAATAGTCTTCATCATAAAAGAGCCAACACAAGAAGTATCGAGCATGGTGTGATTATTTTTAGAAAGCCGAGCATAAATTTTTTGAATAATTGTTTATCTTGGAAGCTCATGATTGGGGCATGAATATAACATTGATTTAAGCCTCCCCAAGCTTGAGCAATGCTTTATCCTTCGCGAGGCCAAAAATTATATATATAATTGCGATCACAATGAACAAGATGCATAGGGTAATATTTTTGATGAAATTCCAGTTTCAATCTTCTATAGTTCCATGATCTCGTATCATCACATAGCCTATACCATGTCAATGCGTCTCCCTTCAAAGATAAAGGGAAGACCTTCTTCTTAGCAACATCATCAGGTATACCTGCAAGCTTAAATAATCCGCAAACTTCATCCACATATATTAAGTGTTCATCAGGATGCTTTGTTCCATCTCCTGTAAAAGGATTAGCTAGCAGTTTTTCCATCATACTCGAAGGAAATTCAAAAGGGATTTCATTATCAATAGGTTCAGTAGGTTGAGGAGCAACTCTTTGCTCTACTGGTCGGGGTGAAGATACCCCGAACAAGCCCCTCAGAGGATTACTTTCCATAGTAACAAGTGACAGTAAATTTCAGCACACTATATAAATTTTTCCTTACCAAATTCCACCTACCAAAGGCGCTTCACTCCCCGGCAACGGCGCTAGAAAAGAGTCTTGATGACCCGCAAGTATAGGGGATCTACCGTAGTCCTTTCGATAAGTAAGAGTGTCGAACCCAACGAGGAGCAGAAGGAAATGACAATCGGTTTTCAGCAAGGTATTCTCTGCAAGTACTGAAATAAGTGGTAACAGATAGTTTTGTGATAGGATAATTTGTAATGAGCAACAAGTAACAAAAGTAAATAAAGTGCAGCAAGGTGGCCCAATCCTTTTGTAGCAAAGGGCAAGCCTGGACAAACTCTTATAATAGGAAAAGCGCTCCCAAGGACACATGAGAATATCGTCAAGCTAGTTTTCATCACGTTCATATGATTCGCGTTTGGTACTTTGATAATTTGATATGTGGGTGGACCGGTGCTTGGGTGCTGTTCTTACTTGAATAAGCATCCCACTTATGATTAACCTCTATTGCAAGCATCCACAACTACAACAAAATTATTAAGGTAAACCTAACCATAGCATGAAACATGTGGATCCAAATCAGCCCCTTATGAAGCAACGCATAAACTAGGGTTTAAGCTTCTGTCACTCTAGCAACCCATCATCTACTTATTACTTCCCAATGCCTTCCTCTAGGCCCAAATAATGGTGAAGTGTTATGTAGTCGACGTTCACATAACACCACTAGAGGCTAGAAAACATACATCTCATCAAAATATCGAACGAATACCAAATTCACATGACTACTAATAGCAAGACTTCTCCCTTGTCCTCAGGAACAAACATAACTACTCACAAAGCATATTCATGTTCATAATCAGAGGGGTAATAATATGCATATAGGATCTGAACATATGATCTTCCACCAAATAAACCAACTAGCATCAACTTCAAGGAGTAATCAACACTACTAGCAACCTACTAGGACCAATCCCAGACTTGGAGACAAGAATTGGATACAAGAGATGAACTAGGGTTTTAAGAGGAGATGGTGCCGGTGAAGATGTTGATGGAGATTGCCCTCTCCCGATGAGAGGAGCGTTGATGATGATGATGGTGATGATTTCCCCCTCCCAGAGGGAAGTGTCCCCGACAGAACAGCTCTGCCGGAGCCCTAGATTGGTTCAGCCAAGGTTCCGCCCCGTGGCGACGGAGTCTCATCCCGAAAGGTTGCTTCTCATTTTTCCCTCGACGAAAGACTTCATATAGTAGAAGATGGTCATCAGAGAGCCACCAAGGGGCCCACGAGGTAGGGGGCGCGCCCCCCACCCTCGTGGACAGGGTGTGGGCCCCCTAGCCTTCATCTTTGGTGAGGATTTTTTATTATATAATATAAGATATTCCATAGAGTTTCAGGACTTTTGGAGTTGTGCAAAATAGGTCTCTAATATTTGCTCCTTTTCCAGCCCAGAATTCCAGCTGCCGGCATTCTCCCTCCTTATGTATACCTTGTAAAATAAGAGAGAATAGCCATAAGTATTATGACATAATGTGTAATAACAACCCATAATGCGATGAATATCGATATAAAAGCATGATGCAAAATGGACGTATCATGTAGCACCGCGGTAGAACACTCCTAGCGCTGTGTATTGCCATGTTATGCCTTGTGATGCCTTGTTGGCTCTGTATTTATTGTTTCTTCCCCCTCTTCTCTCCGGTAGACCTCGAGACCGCTACTGATGCCACTGTGATCGACTACGTCGACGACGCCTCCTTCTTCCCTTTCAGCCAAGCTTACAGACAAGCCCCCCTTTGATCATCCCGATATCGCCCATTCCATTCTCTCATGCTTGCATTAGATTTTGCTACTGTAATTGTTTGCTCCTATTCTGATGCATAGCCCACTTTTGTATCTGCTGTTGTACCTTGCCTGCTATCCTAAACTGCTTCGTATAGGTTGGTTAGTGATCTACCTGTGCCCCCCCACCTTGTCCTTGTTGCCCCTGCTTCATCATCAACGACTCGATCAACGTGATTGACGACCAAGCCCGACACCTCACATGGCATCACGCCCCTTTTGTTGCTCGACTCTGCAGAGTTACCATCAAGTGTCGAGGGTGATACCTCGCACATCACTCCTGATGAGATCTCTGTAGTGTAGTTATTCGGTCGTAGTCATCGAGGGTGATTCCTCCTTAACCACTTCCAATACGACTCTGTCGTGGAACCCCTCAAGTGTGAACCTCGAGGGTGGTTCCTCTTACATTCACCTTGATGATTACATCAAGTGGAATCCACCGAGGATGATTCCTCGGGTTTTCCCCTTGATGTTTGGACACACTGTTACCTTGACTTTACTTGAGACCTTGGTGAAAGTTGAGCGGGCCCGGAGAGCACCCGCAAGATAATTACATGGCACGATCGGGCATTCTAGGCCCTTGCCATAAGTCCACGAGACAGGGTGACGGGGTCTCATTGATCGTGAGTCTCTGCTCGTCTCTGCAAGCTAATAATACACTATGGTTTGGGTATTTGTTCTGAGTTAGCCTTTGGCCTTTACGCAGTAACCACCACGCGAGAATAGTTATGGGCCTTGGCGTCGCAGTATCGGCCGAAGCTTTGTCAGATGTCCAGTTCAGCATTACGACATGGCTGGGCCGACACCATCCATGTAGAGGTGGAGCTTGGACCCGCCCTTCTCGCAACGACCCGGAGTGCAACGGGCGATGGGCCCAGACCCCGGAGTGCTTAGGATGTAGACCGAAGGGGACCTCTCCGAGCCTAGGTAGGGCTACGACGTGTTGATCTTCCGGGGCCGGGCATGACCCAGGAAAGTGTGTCCCGCCAGAGTAATCAAGCGTGTTGGAAAATGTGGTGCACCCCTGCAGGGAAGATTATCTATTAATAGCCGTGTCCACGGTAAATAAGTTCAGACTTATATCTTGATCTTTTACAACTAGAAATGGATACTGGAGATATGTGGCTCCGGGATTGCTTTCTCGCAGGGAGTTGAGGAAGGATCTCTGGGCGTTAATTCTACAACATGCTTGTTAAATATAAATTGCTATTCTTTACTCTTCTACATGCTGCAAGATGCTTGGAGCTGCTTGAAGATGCTAGTCTTCGATAGGCTAGGCCTTCCCCTCTATTCTGGCATTCTGCAGTTTAGTCCACAGATACAACCCTTCCATTTGATACCAATGCATACTTAGTATAGATTTGATGCTTGCGAGTCCTTTCGATGAGTACTCACTGTTGCTTTGCTACCCCTCTATTCTGGCATTCTGCAGTTTAGTCCACAGATACAACCCTTCCATTTGATACCAATGCATACTTAGTATAGATCTGATGCTTGCGAGTACTTTGGATGAGTACTCACGGTTGCTTTTCTACCCCTTTTCCCCCTTCTTCCTTCTTTCCGGTTGTTGCAACTAGATGGTGGATCCCTGGAGCCAGATGCCATTGCCGATGAATACTACTACATGGAGGGCGCCGAAGACCAGGAGTAGTTAGGAGGTCCCAGTCAGGAGGTCTTGCCTCTTCGATCGTGTTGCTTTTGTGCTAGCCTTCTTAAGGCAAAACTTGTTTAACTTATGTATGTACTCAGATATTGTTGCTTCCGCTGACTCTTGTGTATCGAGCTTTTGTATTCGAGCCCTCGAGGCCCCTGGCTTGTAATATAAAGCTTGTATTATTTTATTTGTGTCTAGGGTTGTGTTGTGATATCTTCCCGTGAGTCCCCGATCTTGATCATACACATTTGCGTGTATGATTAGTGTACGGTCGAATCGGGGGCGTCACATCCCTCCTCATCATGGTGGCCGCCAGGATGATGAAGATGGCCACCGGTGATGATTCCCCCCCTCTGGCGGAGTGCCAGAGAAGGGCTATAGATTGGATCTCGCGGTTCTGGAACTGGCGGCGGCTGGAACAAAATTTCGTCGACTCTCCTAGGGTTTTTGGAATATTTGGGCATTTATAGAGCAAAGAGGCGGTGCGAGAGGCCACCGAGGTGGGCACAACCCACCTGGGCATGCCTGGGACCACTGGATGTCTTTTGGTCCAAAAAAAACTCCAGAAAGTTTCACTGTATTTGGACTCCGTTTGATATTGATTTCCTGCGATGTAAAAACAAGCAAAAAACAACAACTGGCGCTAGGCACTATGTCAATAGGTTAGTCCCAAAAAATGATATAAAGTTGCTATAAAATGATTGTAATACATCCAAGAATGATAATATAACAGCATGGAACAATCAAAATTATAGATACATTGGAGACATATCGAATGCCTCTGCATATTTAAGACTCCTATCCTCAAATAGAATCATTAAACTAGCAAACATATGCAAACAATGCAATCATAACAGCAATATGTCTAAACAGAACAGTCTGTAAAGGATGAAGAATGATCCATACTTATTCAACTTAAAAATTCTGAACAATTTCCACACTGTAGAAAATTTATCATATCTTATTCTGCAAAAAGTTTCAACATTTTACCACATTCTGACTTCTCTAGAGAATTTTTGCAACAGCGATAAACTTTCTGTTTTGAAACAGCAACTCATATACTTGCAAAATAAGCATGGCAAAGGCTATACTTGAATTTTTATTGAAGTAAAAGATGCAAAAAATTATTATAGATAGCAGCAATCAAATCAAAACAAAATAAAATGATGCTCCAAGCAAAACTCATATCATGTGACAAATGAAAATATAGCCCCAAGTAAGATTACCGATAATGTTGGAGACCAAAGAGGGGATGCCTTCCGGGGCATCCCCAAGCTTAATTGCTTGGATCTTCCTTGAATATTAACTTGGGGTTCCTTGGGCATCACCAAGATTAGGGTCTTGTCACTCCTTATTCTCCTCATATCGATATCTCACCCAAAACTTGAAAACTTCAATCACACAAAACTTAACGAAACTTCATGAGATAGGTTGATATGATAAAGCAAATCATTCACTTTGGTATTGTCAAAGACAAGATTCATAATTGTTCTCACACAATGCCTACTGTACCTTTTCATTTCCACAATTTATATTGAGCAATATAAGCCATAGAAACTAGGAAACAAGCAAACTATGCATTGAAAATAGAATCTGTCAAAAATAGTATAGTCTGTAATGATCTGGAAAACAACCATACTTCTGCTACTCCAATTTTTTTTGAAAAATTAGGACAACGTAGGGAATTTGTATGTCTATCACCATAAAAAATTCAGATCAAAAGCATGTTCCTATGAATTTTGAAAATTCATGGACTGAGCACAAAAGTTTATGCTTTTGCACAGATTCAAGTCAACTATCATCCACACTATCCCAAAGGCTTTACTTGGCACTTTATTGAAAGAAAAGCAATAAACACATGGTTACTACAGGAGCATAATCATGTGAACACACAAAAACAGTAGGTAAAAGTGTTGGGTTGTCTCCCAACAAGCACTTTTCTTTAATGCCTTTTAGCTAGGCATGATGAGTTCAATTATGCTCGCATAAAAGACAAGGATTGAAACATAACAAGAGCATCATGAATCATAAGTTCCTCTCTCATAATAATTTTCAGTAGCATCATGAATAGACTCATCAATATAACCATCACATAAAGCATTCTTTTCATTATCCAAAAGCATAGAAAATTTATTACTCTCCGTATAAGCAATTTTATTCTCATTCACAATAGTGGGAGTATCATATGAAAATCGAACACTAAAAAATTGTTTCCACATTAAAAGAGTAATGTTTGGTAAAAGGATATTCAAAATTATGACAATAATTATCACTACTTCTTATAACATAAGTATCATCACAATAATCATCATAAGTAGCAACTTTGTTCTCATCATAGATAGGAGGCATGCGATCATCATAGCAAATTTGATCATTTGAAGTAGGGGGACTAAAAAGATCATCCTCATTAAGCATATCATCCCAAGCTTGGGGCAAACATTAATTGCAGCAAATAAATTCTCAGACATGTCATTCTCATCAAATATAGCATTCCCAAGCTTGTGGCTTGGCGTATCATAAGCATAATCATTCTCATCATTAATAGTATGAATAGCACCAATGGTATAATAATTGCTATCATCATAATTTCCCAAGTTGGTGCCAAAAAGATTTCCAAGATTATAAGAAGTATCATTATCTTCCCAATAATAATCATCACAACAAGCAATAGGCATATCAAAATCATCATCAATAGTGCTCTCAGACATTGTGCCATAAGACATAGAAGCAATATCATCATCAAGTGCATCATCTTCAAAAATTATTTTTGATTCATTTTCATGAGGCACAACAATAATAGGAGTAACATTATTTGGGAGAGATACCTTTTTACCTCTATTCTTTCTTCTTTTCTTCTTGTTCACCACATCATGTGTGGGTTTAATTAATTTTTTCAAGCTTCTTATTAATGAGATTGGTTGAATAGGGAGCTCCTCCTCGTCACCTATTTCATCATGAGAGACAATAGGAGGGAAAGTGGAAATCTTTACCCTTTCATTAGTATTCTTTTTATATTCTATTGGTTTTCCCATCTTTCTATAGTTGGCAATATAAGCATTCTCATTGCAATTTACCATGCAAAACATATTGATATTTTTTAGATTAGTTTCAATGCCGTTCGTTAGAATGAATACTTCAAACCAACTTTTTTTATGTGTCAATTCTTCACTCCCCAAAAATAGACAAAGCTCATTATAAAGTTCAAGGGTGATCAAGTCATTACAATATTTGGCCATGATTCGATCATAAAAAAGTTTGCATTGGAAATTAAGATGACCATCCTTATTGCAAAGTTCACAAGTAGTAGGACAAAGAGAACATAATTTTGTAGCAAATTCATCTATCACTTTGAGCAAAAAATTGGTCCTATCATGCTGATGCTTCTTACAAAATCTATCTTCCCTATAAGGCACGTCCTCACAAAGTCTTTCCACTCCACAAAAATTGACATCCTTATAAGAAACATTTTTGTCATGACTTGTGCAATCATGATTAGCATTTTGGATATTCAAAGAATTCATACTAACAACATTGCAATCATGCTCATCATTCAAATATTCTTTGCCAAACATTTTATTGAATTCTTCTTCTATCAATTGAGCACAATTTCTTTTCCTTTTCATCATTTCAAGAAAGACATGATAAAGTCAAATAATATGAGGTCACCTCAATTCCACTTTTTATAGTTTTCTTTTATAAACCAAACTAGTGATAAAACAAGAAACTAAAAGATTCGATTACAAGATCTTAAGATATACCTTCTAGCACTCACCTCCCCGGCAACAGCGCCAGAAAAGAGCTTGATGTCTACTACACAACTTGTTCTCGTAGACTCGTCTTGGGCCTCCAAGCGCAGAGTTTTGGAGGACAGTAGATATTTTCCCTCAAGTGGATGACCTAAGGTTTATCAATCCGTGGGAGGCGTAGGATGAAGATGGTCTCTCTCAAATGACCTTGCAACCAAATAACAAAAAGTCTCTTGTTTCCGGAACACACCAAATACAATGGTAAATTGCATAGGTGCACTAGTTCGGCGAAGAGATGGTGATAAAAGTGTAGTAATGATAGTAGATATTGATTTTTGTGGTAGGAACAATAAAAAATAGCACGGTATCAAGTAACAACCGTGAGCACAAAAGGTATTGCAATGCTTGAAAATGAGGCCTAGGGTCCGTACTTTCGCTAGTGCAATCTCTCAACAATGCTAATCTAATTGGATCACATAACCACCCCTCAACGTGTGATGAAGAATCACTCCAAAGTTATTATCTAGCGGAGAACATAAGAAAATGTTTGTAGGGTACGAAACCACCTTAGTTATTATTTCCGTTCGATCTATTCAAGAGTTCGTACTAAAATAACACAAAGTTAATCTTTCCGTTCGATCTATCCTAGAGTTTGCACTAAAATAACATCATATGATACACATCAACCAACTCTAATGTCACCTAGATACTCCAATGTCACCACAACTATCCATGAGTTAATTATACGATATGCATCAAACAATTTCAGATTCATAATACTCAATCCAACACAAAGACCTCAAAGCGTGCCCCAAGATTTCTACCTGAGAAACAAGGATGAAAACGTGCATCAACCCCTATGCATACATTACCCCAACGTCACCTCAGGAATCCGCGAGTTGAGTGCCAAAACATATAACAAGTGAATCAATATAATACCCCATTGCCGCCACGGGTATTCATATGCAAGACATATATCAAGTGCTCTCAAATCCATAAAAGTATTCAATTTGATAAAACAAAATCTCAAAGGGAAAACTCAATTCATCACAACAAGATAGAGAGGGAGAAAAACCATATGATCCAACTATATTAACAAAGCCCCCGATACATCAAGATCATGCCATCAAGAAGACGAGAGAGAGAGAGAGATAGAGAGAGAGAGATTAAACACATAGCTACTGGTACAAACCCTCAGCCCTGAGGGTGGACTACTCCCTCCTCATCATGGTGGCTGCCGGGATGATGAAGATGCCCACCGGTGATTATTTCCCCCTCCGGCAGGGTGCCGGAACAGGGTCCAGATTGGTTTTTCATGGCTACAGAGGCTTGCAGCGGCGAAACTTCTGATCTAGGGTTATTTCTGGGGGTTTCTGTATTTATAGGATTTTTGGCATTGGTATCACGCGAATATGGGCCTCGAGGTGGGCACAACCCACTAGGGCGCGCCTTGGCCCCTAGCGTGCCCCGGTGTCTTGTGCTCACCTCCTTCACCTTCTAGTCCTCCATGAAGCTTTTAGTGCCTCTTTTGTTCCAAAAAAATCGTCAAAAAGTTTCATTGCATTTAAAGAACTTTTATTTCTGCACAAAAAATATCACCACAGTAGTTCTGCTGAAAACAACGTCAGTCTGGGTTAGTTCCATCCAAATCATTCCAAAACCATATAAAATTATTATAAACATGGCATGAATACTTCATAAATTATAGATACGTTGGAGACGTGTCAGCATCCCCGAGCTTAATTATTGCTCGTCCTCGAGTAGGTAAATGATAAAAGAAATAATTTATGAAGTGTGAATGCTAGCAAAGTGCATAATTTTGATCAATGATAATTTGAATCAATTTTCCTAGCATCATAACAGCAACTCTTTCTCATAAAACTCATCATGATAAAGTAGCAATTGAAAACATATTTTTTATTGTGGAATGCTACCTATCATATTCATCATAAACTCTTTACTTTTGTAGCATGAACATTTGGACTTGAATGATTCAAAGCAATAGTCTATAATTTGACATGAGGACATTAATACTCAAGCATATCAACAAGCAACCATGTCTTTCAAAATATCAACACTAAAGAAGAGCTATCCCTAGCCCATCATGCTCAATCATTGATCCATTCATGAAACACACTCGCATATTAGCTACATCCAATGCTCAAGTACGATCATGTGCCCCTTAGTGCTTTATAAGAGAAGATGGAGACTCAAATAAAAATAAAAATTGCATAAAGTAAATAGATAGGCCCTTCGCAGAGGGAAGTAGGGATTTGTAGAGGTGCCAGAGCTCAAAGCTTAAATTGAGAGGTAAAAATATTTTGCGAGGCATACTTTTCCTGTCAACGAAAACGACCGAGTAATTCCCAACACTTTCCATGCTAGATATATTATAGGCGGTTCCCAAACAGAAAATAAAGTTTATTCATTTTTCCAGCATACTTTCACACTCCACGGCTAGCCGTATCCACAGGTACCATCCATACCAACACTTTCCAAGGAATTTATTATTTGACAACATAAAGTAAATTTCCTTTTCATTTCGGGACCGGACGTCCCTATTACCTTTGTCGTACTCTCGTGCAATGACAAGTGAATAAACACTCATCCTTAGAATAACACATCTAGCATGGAAAATATTGGCCACCCCCTGCCGCACCATGAGCGGTACGAGCACACAAAAAGTAGAATTATTTTGAAAATTAGAGATGGCACATACAAATTTGCTTAGAACGGTATGGAAATGCCGCATATAGGTAGGTATGGTGGACTCATATAAAAAAAGTGGGTTTAAGGATTTTGGATGCACAAGTAGTATTTCTACTTAGTACAAATAGGGGCTAGCAAAAAGATTGAGAAGCAACCAAGCAAGAAACGAAAAATCACATAAGCGAGCATTAAGCATAACTAACACAGAATAATGCACCACAAGTAGGATGTAATTTCCTTGCATAGGGAATCACAAACCTTAACACCAATATTCTTACTAAAGCATAATTACTCACCAACATGACTCACATATTATTATCTCCATAACGCAAAACTATTGAAAGGAATCAAACTTATCATATCCAATGATCTACATGAAAGTTTTTATTATATACCTCTTGAATATCTATCACTTTGGGACTAAACTTATATATTACCATTGCTACTAACAAGCTCTCAAATAAATTTAAGTGAAGCACGAGAGCATAAGTATTTCTTCAAGAATTTCAACTCTCAAAATAATCTAAGTGAAGCATGAGAGTAAATGACAAACTACTCCAAAAAGAAATAAGTGAAGATCAAGCGAGTAGTTATGTAAATGGGTAGCTATTTGAGGACTCTCTCTTATTTAAAAGTTTCAGATCTAAGTATTTTATTAAAACATCAAGCAAAACAAAATTAAAAAAATTCTAAGAATGGCACACTTTATGTGAAGAAGCAAAAACTTAGTCTCAACCAAGGCTAACCGATAATTGTTGATGAAGAAAAGTGGGATGCCTACCAGGGCATCCCCAAGCTTAGATGTTTGAGACTTCTTGGAATATTAACTTGGGATGCCTTGGGCATTGATACGTCTCCGTCGTATCTATAATTTTTGATTGTTCCATGCCAATATTCTACAACTTTCATATACTTTTTGGCAACTTTTTATACTATTTTTGGGACTAACATATTGATCCAGTGCCCAGTGCTAGTTCCTGTTTGCTGCATGTTTTTGTTTAGCAGAATATCCATATCAAACGGAGTCCAAATGGGATAAAAACAGACGGAGAATTATTTTGGAATATTTATGATTTTTGGGAAGTAAAATCAACGCGAAACGGTGTACGAGGTGGGCACGAGGCAGGGGGCGCGCCCCTGACCCTTGTGGTCCACCTGTAAGGCGGTTGACGCTCTTCTTTTGCCGCAAGAAAGCTAATTTTATGAGAAATATCTGGGCAAAAGATTCACCCCAATCGGAGTTACGGATCTCCGGATATAAAAGAAACGGTGAAAGGGTAGCAGAGAACAACGCAGAGGAACGCAGAAACAGAGAGAGACAGAGAGACAGATCCAATCTCGGAGGGGCTCTCGCCCCTCCCATGCCATGGAGGCCAAGGACCAGAGGGGAAACCCTTCTCCCATCTAGGGAGGAGGTCAAGGAAGAAGATGAAGAAGGGGGCCCCTCTCCCCCTCTCCTTCGCTGGCGCCGGAGCGCTACCGTGGCCATTATCATCATCACCGCAATCTTCACCAACATCTTCACCAACTCTTCCCCCCTTTGTGCAGCGGTGTAACCTCTCTCTTACCCGCTGTAATATCTACTTAAACGTGGTGCTCAATGCTATATATTATTTCCCAATGATGTATGGCTATCCTATGATGTTTGAGTAGATCCGTTTTGTCCTATTGGCTATTTGATGATCAAGATTGGTTTGAGTTGCATGTTTTATTATTGATGTTGTCCTATGGTGCTCTCCGTGTCGCGCAAGCGTGAGGGATCCCCGCTGTAGGGTTTGCAATATGTTTATGATTTGCTTATGGTGGGTGGCGTGAGTGACAGAAGCACAAACCCGAGTAAATAGGTTGTTTGCGTATGGGATAAAGGGGACTTGATGCTTTAATGCTATGGTTGGGTTTTACCTTAATGATCTTTAGTAGTTGTGGATGCTTGCTAGAGTTCCAATCATAAGTGCATATGATCCAAGTAGAGAAAGTATGTTAGCTTATGCCTCTCCCTCAAATAAAATTGCAATAGTGATTACTGGTCTAGTTATCGATTGCCTAGGGACAAATAACTTTCTCGTAACAAAAAGCTCTTTACCAAAACTAATTTAGTTGTGTCTTTATCTAAACAGCCCCTAGCTTTTATTTACGTGCTCTTTATTGTCTTGCAAACCTATCCAACAACACTTCTAGTTTCATACTTGTTTCCGGTAAAGTGAACGTCAAGTGTGCGTAGAGTTGTATCGGTGGTCGATTGAACTCGAGGGAATATTTGTTCTGCCTTTAGCTCCTCGTTGGGTTCGACACTCTTACTTATTGAAAACTGTTGTGATCCCCTATACTTGTGGATTATCAAGACCTTTTTCTGGCGCCGTTGCCGGGGAGCAATAGCGTGGGGTGAATACTCTCGTGTGTGCTTGTTTGCTTTATCACTAAGTAATTTTTATTTGTTGTTCTTAGTTATTCTCTATCTTTAGTTATGGATATGGAACACGAAATACCAAAAAAATTAGGTGTACTTGCTGCCCATGGAGATGGGGAACCTCCTAAAACCCTCGATGCTGGTTATGTGAAAGGTATTATGTACTACTTTAATAATCCCGAGAAAACCCCATTCAATTATGTAATGGGAGTAACGTTGGATCAACGTGAATACTTTAGGGATTATCACTTGACACAAAAAGGGAAACTATTATGGGATCAAATTCATATATTGAAGCGGTATGCTAGACAACTATGCTTGAATTATGATTATACTTGCTGCTCTAGGATGAAGGCTCCACACCTTCCCTTTTAAAGAGAATTTAATGATAATGAAACCTTGGCTTCTTATGCTAGAGGTATATATGATTACTATGATGTGGAACGAATAGAAGAATTTGTTGCTTTTATGGGTGCTTATGAAATTGAATCTATGTTTAAAGAGTTTGAAGATTTTGATGATGTTGTTTATAGACCGAAAAATTTAGATATCCTTAAATATTATTATGAGAATTATGAATACAATTACGATATTAATGCACTTATTGAGAAAGTCTCCGATGTCCAAGAAGAGACTAATATTTTGCAGCAATCTATGCAAGAAGAAGTTGATGAAACTGTGAGCTCATTGGATGAAAAAGATGAGGAGGAGAGCGAAGAACAAAAGGAGGAAGAGCGGATTGATCACCCGTGCCCACCTTCTAATGAGAGTAACTCCTCAACTCATACATTGTTTAATTTCCCTTCGTGCTTACCGAAGGATGATTGCTATGATGACTGTTATGATCCCTTTGATTCTTTTGAAATATCCCTTTTTGATGATGCTTGCTATGCTCATGGCCAAGATGCCAATATGAATTATGATTATGGAGATGAACTTGCTATAGTTCCTTATGTTAAACATGAAATTGTTGCTATTGCACCCACGCATGATAGTCCTATTATCTTTTTGAATTCCCCCAACTACAATATATCGGAGAAGTTTGTGCTTATTAAGGATTATATTGATGGGTTGTGTTTTACTACCACACATGATGATTTTGATAGATATAATATGCATGTGCTTGCTGCTCCTACTTGCAATTATTATGAGAGAGGAACTACATCTCCGCCTCTTTATGTTTCCAACACGATAAAATTGCAAGAAACTGCTTATGCTATGTATTGGCCTTTACTTGATGTTCATGAATTGTTCTTGTATGACATGTTGATGCATAGGAAGAGAGTTAGACTTCGTAATTTCTTGATATATGTTACTTTGTGCTCACTACTAAATTACAAATCATTGTTAATTAAAATTGGCTTTGATATACCTTGGGATCCGGGTGGATCCATTACTTGAGCACTATATGCCTAGCTTAATGGCTTTAAAGAAAGCGCTGCCAGGGAGACAACCCGGAAGTTTTAGAGAGTCATTTATTTCTGTTGAGTGCTTTTATAAAGTTCAAAAAAAGAGGGGAACCTAAAACTTTTTCAAAAAGGAAGGTGAAAGTGAGAGAGACAAGCATTGTTGAAGTGGGAGCTAGCCTTGTACTTTGTTCATGCTCACGGAAACTTTGTGAATCTTGATTACAGAAAATTTTCAATAAAAATAATTATCCCCTTGTACAATTCCATTGTATTATAAAAACAATGTGCCAAGGGTTGCCTTTAGGATGGTTACAATGCTTGTTGGTTTGTGTGGTGCAGGACAGAAACTTTGGCTGTAGTGCTCGATTTTTAGTTTTTTACTGGAACGTCAAACGGTTTTGATTCTTTGCGCACTGTATTTCTATGCAAATTTTTTATTTATGCTAATTTTGGCAGAATTTTTGAAGTATCATAAGTATGGTGAATGTTCAGATTATTACAGACTGTTCTGTTTTAGACAGATTCTGTTTTTGATGCATAGTTTGCTTGTTTTGATGAAACTATCAATTTCTATCAGTGGATTAAGCCATGGAAAAGCTATATTACAGTAGAAACAATGCAAAAACAAAATATAAATTGGTTTACAACAGTACTTAAAGTAGTGATTTGCTTTATTATACTAACGGATCTTACCGAGTTTTCTGTTGAAGTTTTGTGTGGATGAAGTGTTCGATGATCGAGAAGGTCTCGATGTGAGGAGAAGAAGGAGAGGCAAGAGCTCAAGCTTGTGGATGCCCAAGGCACCCCAATTAAATATTCAAGGAGACTCAAGCGTCTAAGATTGGGGATGCCCCGTAAGGCATCCCCTCTTTCTTCAACAAGTATCGGTATGTTTTCGGATTCGTTTTGTTCATGCGATATGTGAAATCTTGGAGCGTCTTTTGCATTTAGTTTTCACTTTTTCTTTTATGCTCCATGCTGATATGAGATAGTACTTGGTTGATTTATAGAATGCTCATTGCACTTCACTTATATCTTTTGAGTATGGCTCTATAGAATGCTTCATGTGCTTCACTTATATCATTTGAAGTTTGGATTGCCTGTTTCTCTTCACATAGACAACCACCATTTGTAGAATGCTCTTTTGCTTAACTTATATTTGTTAGAGCATGGGCATATCTTTTATAGAAAGAATTAAACTCTCTTGCTTCACTTATATCTTTTTAGAGAGATGAGAGGAATTGGTCATTCACATGGTTAGTCATAAAATCCTACATAAAACTTGTAGATCGCTGAATATGGTATGTTTGATTCCTTGCAATAGTTTTGCGATATAAAGATGATGATATTAGAGTCGTGCTAGTGGGTAGTTGTGGATTGTAGAAATACTTGTGTTGAGGTTTGTGATTCCCGAAGCATGCACGTATGGTGAACCGTTATGTAACGAAGTTGGAGCATGAGATATTTATTGATTGTCTTCCCTTATGTGGAGGTCGGGGGCGCGCGATGGTTAACTCCTACCAACCTCCCCCCTAGGAGCATGCGTGTAGTGCTTGGTTTTGATGACTTGTAGATTCTTGCAATAAGTATGTGAGTTCTTTATGACTAATGTTGAGTCCATGGATTATACGCACTCTCACCCTTCCATCATTGCTAGCCTCTTCGGTACCGTGCATTGCCCTTTCTCACCTCGAGAGTTGGCGCAACTTTCGCTGGTGCATTACACCGACCATATATCTTCCTCAAAACAGCCACCATACCTACCTATTATGGCATTTCCATAGCCATTCCGATAAATATTGCCATGCAACTTCCATCATCATCATATACATGACTTGAGCATTCGTTGTCATATTGCTTTGCATGATCGTAAGATAGCTAGCATGATGTTTTCATGGCTTGTCCATTTTTTGATGTCATTGCTATGCTAGATCATTGCACATCCCGGTACACCATCGGAGGCATTCATATAGAGTCATATCTTTGTTCTAGTATCGAGTTGTAATATCGAGTTGTAAGTAAATAAAAGTGTGATGATCATCATTATTAGAGCATTGTCCCATGTGAGGAAAGTATGATGGAAGCAATGATTCCCTCACAAGTTGGGATGAGTCTCCGGACTTTGTGAAAAATAAAAGAGGCCAAAGAAGCCCAAATAAAAAAAGAGGCCAAAGAAGCCCACCAAAAAATAAAAAATTAATAAAAAATGAGAGAAAAAGAGAGAAGGGGCAATGTTACTATCCTTTTACCACACTTGTGCTTCAAATAGCACCATGTTCTTCATATAGAGAGTCTCTTGAGTTATCACTTTCATATACTAGTGGGAATTTTCATTATAGAACTTGGCTTGTATATTCCAATGATGGGCTTCCTCAAATGCCCGAGGTCTTCATGAGCAAGCAAGTTGGATGCACACCCACTTAGTTTTCAGTTTGAGCTTTCATACACTTATAGCTCTAGTGCATCTGTTGCATGGCAATCCCTACTCACTCACATTGATATCTATTGATGGGCATCTCCATAGCCTGTTGATACACCTAGTTAATGTGAGACTATCTTCCTCATTTTTGTCTTCTCCACAACCACCATATTCTATTCCACCTATAGTGTTATGTCTATGGATCACGCTCATGTATTGCGTGAAAGTTGAAAAGGTTTGAGAATACTAAAGTATGAAACAATTGCTTGGCTAATTCCGGGGTTGCGCATGATTGAAATATTTTGTGTGGTGAAGATGGGGCATAGCCAGACCATATGATATTGTAGGGATAGCTTTCTTTGGCCATGTTATTTTGAAAAGACATGATTGCTTTATTAGTATGCTTGAAGTTTTATTGTTTTTATGTCAAATGATAGACTATTTCTTTGAATCACTCATGTCTTAATATTCATGCCATGATTAGATACATGATCAAGATTATGCTAGGTAGCATTCCACATCAAAAATTATCTTTTTTTATCATTTACCTACTCTAGGGCGAGTAGGAATTAAGCTTGGGGATGCTGATACGTCTCCGTCATATCTATAATTTTTGATTGTTCCATGCCAATATTCCACAACTTTCATATACTTTTTGGCAACTTTTTATACTATTTTTGGGACTAACATATTGATCCAGTGCCCAGTGCCAGTTCCTGTTTGTTGCATGTTTTTATTTCGCAGAATATCCATATCAAACGGAGTCCAAACGGGATAAAAATGAACGGAAAATTATTTTGGAATATTTATGATTTTTGGGAAGTAAAATCAACGCGAAACGGTGTCCGAGGTGGGCACGAGGCAGGGGGGCGCGCCCCACCCCCCTGGGCGCGCCCCTGACCCTCGCGGTCCAACCGTAAGGCGGTTGACGCTCTTCTTTTGCCGCAAGAAAGAAAATTTTATGGGAAAGAACTGGGCGAAAGATTCACCCCAATCAGAGTTACGGATCTCCGGATATAAAAGCAACGATGAAAGGGTAGCAGAGAATAATGCAGAGGAACGCAGAAACAGAGAGACAGAGAGAGAGATCCAATCTCGGAGGGGCTCTCGCCCCTCCCATTCCATGGGGGCCAAGGACCAGAGGGGAAACCCTTCTCCCATCTAGGGAGGAGGTCAAGGAAGAAGAGGAAGAAGGGGGCCCCTCTCCCCCTCTCCTCTGGTGGCGCCGGAGCGCTACCGTGGCCATCATCATCATCACCGCAATCTTCACCAACATCTTCACCAACTCTTCCCCCCTCTATGCAGCAGTGTAACCTCTCTCTTACCCGCTGTAATCTCTACTTAAACATAGTTCTCAACGCTACATATTATTTCCCAATGATGTATGGCTATCCTATGATGTTTGAGTAGATCCGTTTTGTCCTATTGGCTATTTGATGATCAAGATTGGTTTGAGTTGCATGTTTTATTATTTCCTATGGTGCTCTTTGTGTCGCGCAAGTGTGAGGGATCCCCGATGTAGAGTTTGCAATATGCTTATGATTTGCTTATGGTGGGTGGCGTGAGTGACAGAAGCACAGACCCGAGTAAGTAGGTTGTTTGCGTATGGGATAAAGGGGACTTGATGCTTTAATGCTATGGTTGGGTTTTACCTTAATGATCTTTAGTAGTTGCGGATGCTTGCTAGAGTTCCAATCATAAGTGCATATGATCCAAGTAGAGAAAGTATGTTAGCTTATGTCTCTCCCTCAAATAAAATTGCAATAGTGATTACCGGTCTAGTTATCGATTGCCTAGGGACAAATAACTTTCTCGTAACAAAAAGCTCTTTACCAAAACTAATTTAGTTGTGTCTTTATCTAAACAGCCCCTAGCTTTTATTTACATGCTCTTTATTGTCTTGCAAACCTATCCAACAACACTTCTAGTTTCATACTTGTTTCCAGTAAAGTGAGCGTCAAGTGTGTGTAGAGTTGTATCGGTGGTCGATAGAACTCGAGGGAATATTTGTTCTGCCTTTAGCTCCTCGTTGGGTTCGACACTCTTACTTATCGAAAACTGTTTTGATCTCCTATACTTGTGGGTTATCAGGCATCCCCAAACTTGAGCTCTTGTGTCTTCTTAATTCTTCTCATAACACAGTTTCCCTAATTCTTAAAAACTTCATCCACACAAAACTCAACAAGAACTCATAAGATAAGTTAGTATAAATTAATGCAACACCTTATCATTCTCTAATGTATCAAATCACTAAAATTATAATTTAACATTGCATACTAAATGCCTCTGCATATTTAATACTCCTATCCTCAAATTGAATCATTAAACTAGCAAACATATGCAAAAAATGCAATCATACCAGCAATCTGTCTAAACAGAACAGTCTGTAAAGGATGAAGAAGGTTCCATACTTATTCAACTTAAAAAATTCTGAAAAATTTCCACACTGTAGAAAATTTATCATAGCTTATTATGCAAAAGAATTCAACATTTTATCACATTCTGACTTTTCTAGAGAATTTTTGCAACAACGATAAACTTTCTGTTCTGAAACAACAACTCATATACTTGCAAAATAAGCATGGCAAATGCTACACTTGACATTTTTATTGAAGTAAAAGATGCAAAACATTATTATAGATATCAGCAAGGAAATCAAAACAAAATAAAATGACACTCCAAGCAAAACTCATATCATGTGACGAATGAATATATAGCCCCAAGTAAGATTACCGATTATGTTGGAGACCAAAGAGGGGATGCCTTCCGGGGCATTCCCAAGCTTAGTTGATTGTATATTCCTTGAATATTAACTTGGGGTTCCTTGGGAATCCCCAATCTTAGAGTCTTCTCACTCCTTATTCTCCTCATATCGATATCTTACCCAAAACTTGAAAACTTCAATCACACAAAACTTAACAGAACTTCATGAGATAGGTTAGTATGATAAAGCAAATCATTCACTTTGGTACTGTCAAAGACAAGATTCATAATTGTTCTCACACAATGCCTACTGTACCTTATCATTTCCAAAATTTATATTGAGCAATATAAGCCATAGAAACTAGGAAACAAGCAAACTATGCATTAAAAACAGAATCTGACAAAAATAGAACAGTCTGTAATGATCTGGAAAACAAACATACTTCTGCTACTCCAAAAATTCTGAAAAATTAGGACACCATAGGGAATTTGTATATCTATCACCTTAAAAAATTAAGATTAAAAGAACGTTCCAGTGAATTTTGAAAATTCCTGGACTGGGCGCACAAGTTTCTGTTTTTGCACAGATTCAAGTCAACTATCATCCACACTATCCCAAAGGCTTTACTTGGCACTTCATTGAAATAAAAGCCATAAAACATGATTACTACAGGAGCATAATAATGTGAACACACAAAAACTGTAGGTAAAAGTGTTGGGTTTTCTCCCAGTAAGCGCTTTTGTTTAATGCCTTTTAGCTAGGCATGATGAGTTCAATGATGCTCGCATAAAAGATAAGGATTGAAACATGACAAGAGCATCATAAATCATAAGTTCCTCTCTCATAATTATTTTTAGTAGCATCATGAATAGATTCATCAATATAATCATCACATAAAGCACTCTTTTCATGATCCAAAAGCATATAATATTTATTACTCTCCATATAAGCAATTTTATTCTCATTCACAATAGTGGGAGTATCATATGAAACTTGAATACTAAAAATTATTTCCACATTAAAAGAGTAATGTTCAGTAAAAGGATATTCAAAATTATGACAATAATTATCACTACTTTTTATAACATAAGTATCATCACAATAATCATCATAAGTAGCAACTTTGTTCTCATCATAGATAGGAGGCATGCAATCATCATAGGAAATTTGATCATTCGAAGTAGGGGGACTAAAAAGATCATCTCCATTAAGCATATCATCCCCAAGCTTGGGAAAAACATTAATTGCTTCAAATAAATTCTCAAACATGGCATTCCCATCAAAAATAGAAACCCCAAGCTTGTGGCTTGGCTTTATCATAAGCATAATCACTCTCATCATTAATAGTATGAATAGCACCAATGGTATAATAATTGCTATCATCATAATTTCCCAAGTTGGTGCCAAAAAGATTTCCAAGATTATAAGAAGTATCATTATCTTCCCAATCATAATCATCACAACAAGCAATAGGCATAACAAAATCATCATCAATAGTGCTCTCGCACATTGTGCCATAAGACATAGAAGCAATATCATCATCAACTGCATCATCTTCCAAAATTATTTTTGATTCATTTTCATGAGGCACAACAATAATAGGAGCAACATTATTTGGGAGAGATAACTTTTACCTCTATTCTTTCTTCTTTTCTTCTTCTTCAGCACATCATGTGTGGGTTTAATTAATTTTTTCAAGCTTCTTATTGATGAGATTGGTTGAATAGGGAGCTCCTCCTCGTCACCTATTTCATCATGAGAGACAATAGGAGGGAAAGTGGAAATCTTTACCCTTTCATTAGTATTCCTTTTATATTCTATTGGTTTTCCCATCTTTCTATAGTTGGCAATATAAGCATTCTCATTGCAATTTACCATGCAAAACATATTGATATTTTTTAGATTAGTTTCAATGCCGTTCGTGAGAATGAATACTTCAAATCAACTATTTTTATGTGTCAATTCTCCACTCCCAAAAATATACAAAGCTCATTATAAAGTTCAAGGGTGATCAAGTCATTACAATATTTGGCCATGATTCGATCATGAAAAAGTTTGCATTGGAAATTAAGATGACCATCCTTATTGCAAAGTTCACAAGTAATATGACAAAGAGAACATAATTTTGTAGCAAATTCATCTATCACTTTGAGCAAAAAATTGGTCCTATCATGCTTATGCTTCTTACAAAATCTATCTTCCCTATAAGGCACGTCCTCACAAAGTTTTTGCACTCCACAAAAAATGACATGCTTATAAGAAACATTTTTGTCATGACTTGTGCAATCATAATTAGCATTGTGGATATTCAAACAATTCATACTAACAACATTGCAATCATGCTCATCATTCAAAGATTCTATGCCAAACATTTTATTGAATTCTTCTTCTATCAATTGAGCACAGTTTTCCATTTCATCATTTCAAGAAAGACATGATAAAGGCGAATAATATGAGGCCACCTCAATTCCATTTTTTATAGTTTTCTTTTATAAATCAAACTAGTGATAAAACAAGAAAATAAAAGATTCGATTGCAAGATCTAAAGATATACCTTCAAGCACTCACCTCCCTGGCAACAGCGCCAGAAAAGAGCTTGATGTCTACCACACAACTTGTTCTCATAGACTCGTGTTGGGCCTCCAAGCGTAGAGTTTTGTAGGACAGTAGC
The DNA here is from genome assembly GCF_018294505.1 of Triticum aestivum. Lineage (NCBI taxonomy): Eukaryota > Viridiplantae > Streptophyta > Magnoliopsida > Poales > Poaceae > Triticum > Triticum aestivum. The sequence continues at coordinate 344,860,193 of NC_057795.1, read as the reverse complement.
AATTTTCTCTCAAGTGGATGACCTAAGGTTTATCAATCCGTGGGAGGCGTAGGATGAAGATGGTCTCTATCAAACAACCCTGCAACCAAACAACAAAAAGTCTCTTGTGTCCCCAACACACCAAATACAATGGTAAATTGTACACTAGTTCGGCGAAGAGATGGTGATAAAAGTGTAGTAATGATAGTAGATATTGATTTTTGTGATAGGAACAATAAAAATAGCAAGGTATCAAGTAACAAAAGTGAGCACAAATGGTATTGCAATGCTTGAGGCCTAGGGTCCGTACTTTCGCTAATGAAATCTCCCAACAATGCTAATCTAATTGGTTCACATAACCATCCCTCAACATGTGATGAAGAATCACTCAAAAGTTCATATCTAGCGGAGAACATAAGAAGAAATTGTTTGTAGGGTATGAAACCACCTTAAAGTTATTCGTTCTGTTCAATCTATTCAAGAGTTTGTACTAAAATAATGCAAAGTTATTCTTTCCGTTCGATCTATCCAAGAGTTCATACTAAAATAACACCATATGATACGCATCAACCAACTCTAATGTCACCCAGATACTCCTTTTCGATCTATCCAAGAGTTCGTACTAAAATAACACCATATGATACGCATCAACCAACTCTAATGTCACCCAGATACTCCAATGTCACCACAAGTATCCATCAGTTAATTATATGATACACATCAAACAATTTTAGATTCATAATACTCGATCCAACACAAAGAACCTCAAAGAGTGCCCCAAGATTACTACTGGAGAAACAAGGACGAAAACGGGCATCACCCCTATGCATAGATTACCCCAATGTCACCTCTGTTGGGGAACGTAGTAATTTCAAAAAAATTCCTACGCACACGCAAGATCATGGTGATGCATAGCAACGAGAGGGGAGAGTGTTGTCCACGTACCCTCGTAGACCGAAAGCGGAAGCGTTAGAACAACGTGATTGATATAGTCATACGTCTTCACGATCCGACCGATCCAAGTACCGAACCTACGGCACCTCCGAGTTCAGCACACGTTCAGCTCGATGACGATCCCCGAACTCTGATCCAGCAGGGTGTTGGGGATGAGTTCTATCAGCACGACGGCGTGGTGACGGTGATGATGTTCTACCAACACAGGGCTTCGCCTAAGCACCGCTACGATATGACCGAGGTGGAGTATGGTGGAGGGGGGCACCGCACACGGCTAAGGAACGATCACTATCGGTGTCAAAACCGGCGGATCTCGGGTAGGGGGTCCCGAACTGTGCGTCTAGGTGGATGGTAACAGGAGACAAGGGACACGATGTTTTACCCAGGTTCGGGCCCTCTTGATGGAGGTAAAACCCTACGTCCTGCTTGATTAATATTGATGATGTGTATTACAAGAGTGGATCTACCACGAGATCAAGGAGGCTAAACCCTAGAAGCTAGCCTATGGTATGATTGTTGTAATGGAGGTTATGTCCTACGGACTAAAGCCCTCCGGTTTATATAGACACCGGAGAGGGCTAGGGTTACACAGAGTCGGTTACAATGGTAGGAGATCTACATATCCGTATTGCCAAGCTTTCCTTCCACGCCAAGGAAAGTCCCATCCGGAAATGGGGCGAAGTCTTCAATCTTGTATCTTCATAGTCTTGGAGTCCGGCGGACGATGATAGTCCGGCTGTCCGTACACCCGCTAGTCCAGGACTCCCTCAGTAGCCCCCGAACCAGGCTTCAATGACGATTAGTCCAGCGCGTATGTAGTCTTCGGCGTTGCAAGGCGGGTTCTCCTTTTAAGTTCCATGTACTTGCTGAACAGTGTCCGGCTTCCTCATCAATGTTGCGCTTCTTGGCTTCCGCGCCCAATAATGGCCTTCTTCCACGCGTCGCACGAATGCGAAAAGTCAGGGTATCCTTTACGTTTTACCCCCTAGCTGTGCAAATAATCTGCCTATAAGAGAGGCAAGAATCCAGATCCAAATCACACCATCTTCCCTCCGCGAATACTCATCGGAGCGCTTCTGACCAAGAATCCATTCCACCATGGACCGTCGTCGCGGCTCCTCTTCTCGCGCTCCCAGCCCTCTGCCAGGAGATTGGAGGAGGTGCTCTGTTTCGCACAACGAGCTGGTGAAGCTCCAAGCGGGGGGATATCTCTCTCCGGCCTTCATGGTCCCGGTTCGAGCCGGGCTGGCCACCTACCAACGTGGGAAGCAAGCGGAGGATACCCCGAGCCCCAATAAAGGGGAGCGGGTATGCTTCGTCCCCTATCTGATAAGGGGACTCGGATTTCCTATACATCCATTCCTCCGCGGGCTCCTGGAGTTCTACGGACTCCAGCTCCATCACCTTACACCCGCCTCTATTTTGCATATCGCGGGTTACGTAGCTCTTTGCGAGCTATTTCTGGGCATCGAGCCCCATTTTGCGCTGTGGAAGAGGTTGTTCTTCCTCGTACCCCGCTCTCATGAGGGGTCCATATATCAAGTGGGCGGCACCGAAATATGGCGCATTGTCGGGACCGGATATCCATCCAGAACCCCTAAGAAGGCGTCCGAAGACTGGCCTTTGGAATGGTTTTACAAAGAGGACGCTCCGCTGCCGGACCCTGTTCGGATCGGCCTCCTGGAGTTCAGTACTGCTCCCTTGAAGAAACGCCTTAGTTGGCGCCCGCGGAGCCCCCAACTGGAGGAAGACAAGAGCGTCCATTATTTGATGGGCCGAATAAGATTACTGGCCCACTCCGGGTTGACCATGATTGGAGTCATGGCAACATGCATTATGCGAGGGGTGTAGCCACTGCAGTACAGGGGCCACCCCATGTGGGATTTCAACGGGGAAGACGATGCCACCCGTCATGGCCGCAAAGGACCGGATTCGGCCGAGGATCTGGTGCAAATCCTATCCGGCCTGTACAAGGGGGAGAAGGAGGACTTCCTTCAGACGAACCCTTTAAATGGGTTCTCCATGAACAACCCCCGGTGCTGGGTAAGCGAACACTTTAAGGGTCCGACCCATGCTTTCGAAGTTTAAGCTTCTCATATTGTGTCTTCGGCGCAGGAACTGCGCCGGACTGTGGAGGACATGATAAGTCCAGCCCCGCAACCCGAGGATCCAGAGAGATCCCGGGATCCGGCCTCCGAAGAGGATCCGGACATAAAGGTGGAGCTAATCGACGGGGTGTTCCACCAGCTTAGCATGGATAATGCTCTAGTCGCCATTACGGCTGACTACCCCGGACTATATCCGGCTTCCCAGGTGATTGTGACCGAAGTCCCGACACCGTTATTCCTTCTTTGTCTATTTCTGACCATCGTATACGATGGCGCTGCGTAGGAGGCGCCTTCAGGGCGGGAAGCCGAGCCTGTGGCGGCTGACCAACAAAGGTCAGTCCGGACCAGCAGGCGGAAGAGGAGCGCGGCGCGGACTGAAATGTCACCGCAAAGGTATAGCTCACAACTCACTACTTGGAGCAACGTTCCTAGGAAGCGTTTGAGTGCTCATATTTGTAGGAGAAAAAGCGCCCGCCGGACTGTGGGCGCGGAAGTTGCCAATCCGACCTCTACCAGCCAGGCTCCAACACCTGGTCTGGAGGGTGAGGCGAGCGAAAGGCATGAGCCGGGCACTCCTCCAACGGAGGATACGGACCGACTGTCCGCCACCAAGTCTGAGGTGGAGAGCGCCATGAACCACAGGCGCCGCCGGACAGTATTTCGCGACGCGTGCTTCTCCCCTGAGGCGTTGAATGCCTTTAACGCGGGGGACGCGCACCTCCGTGCTGCTCAAGATGGTTTTACCAGAGCCACGGAGCAATATGTAAAAGACATACGGGTAAGAGATTTTAATAGTTATATATGCCAATAGCCCCCGAGACTTAAAGTAGTTATGTTAACTGATTTAAGGATCATTTGAAACGCAGGATCTTACCGAGAAGAATACCCAACTGTCTCAGGAGCTGCAAGAGCGCAAGACCCAACTTGGGGCCGCACTTGCCGCCGCAGGAGGAAACACCGAGGCCCCTCCTGGTAACACATTTATATTGATAAATATAAGCGCTGTGCGGCATGCGCGCGAGTCTAATAATGACATTGCAGGTGCCGCCAGACAAGATCCGGACAGGCAAGAATTACTGCGCCAGCTGAAGGCCGGCGAGAGGGTGTTGACTAGGGTGCAGCAAGAGAGGAACAGGCTCCAGGATGCCCACGCCAAGCTCGGGGAAGAGCTGAAAGGTGTGCGGGCCGCGCTGTCTGGCTCCATTAAGGAGAATCAGCGGCTTCGTCGCGGCATCTATAGTAAGTGCTTAAGCGATCTCCTTTGAAAAGAAGTGTTCGGCGAGGAAGTCAATTGACAAAATATGTCTTGTAGGTATACTCACAGGTCGCCCTGCGGAGGAGATGCCCGTATCAACGGGTGATCAACTTCCCGAGCAATTGCAGCTACTCGAACGAGTTCGGCAGGCAATGAGTGGCGTCGTCCAGGCTTCATGGCCAGCCCTCTCCCTACCCGAAGGCCTTGGGGAGCTTGCGGAGAAGCTGCAGGGAGTGCGGCAGCGCTTCCGTTTATGGAAGATTTCTGCCTACCGCCAGGGTGCCAGGGAGGCTTAGGCCATGGTGAAGACGCGTTACAAGAAGGCGGATCCCAACCACATGGCCGAGGTGGGACCTGTGGGGCCCGATGGGAAGGAGATCCCTGTGAGTTTAGTATACGTCCAAGTAGAGTTGGCCGCTAAATTTTCCCAACGGGACTGTAAATTAGACAACCTGTTAGACGGGATTGAGGAGGAATACAGTCAGTAGATTTGACAATGTATTTTTAAATGACATGTGAAATGCCTTCTAGCCGGATTGTAGATCGTTTGTCTTTGCCGACCTTTTCGCTTCAACCTCGGGACCCTAGAGTCCGGAGTGTGTCCGAATACCTTCTTGGTTAAGAAACAACCAGGGTATGCATGGAGACCAGGCGTAGGGGTCATTAGTGCTTTATCAAACAAGTGCCCAACTAGTTATGTTATATTACATGGTTAGTAAGAAACATCTTCCAGGGAGAATAGTTCCGTTAAGGGTTCCTTTCCCTGGGAGGCATGCCCTAAAGTGCATGTCCGGACTGCGAAAAAAACAGAAAAACATCTGGGGGCAGATAAATAAGTAGGTAAAAAATCATCTTTCAAGTCACCGACCGAATATTCCCTTAAGAACGCTAGCTTTCGGCTTCACCCAGTCTGAGGTACACATCCGGCTGACCCGGTAGTAACAATCGCAGAGGTGCTCCCTTTACCTCCTAGCCGAACAATCGGGAACGTAGGGGTAAGCACAGGAGCCAGGCAACCCAGCTTGGCCAAAACTTAAGTCATATCGATGCATATAATGGTGAGTAAAAGGTACATGTGGAAGCTTTGACACATGTGCTGGGCATGAAACCCTTATAGTTGAGCTTCTAAAAAGGAAGCTGAGGGAGTCCTGGACTAGGGGGTGTCCGGACAGCCGGACTATCATCGTCCGCCGGACTCCAAGACTACGAAGATACAAGATTGAAGACTCCGTCCCGTGTCCGGATGGGACTTTCCTTGGTGTGGAAGGCAAGCTTGGCAGTACGGATATGTAGATCTCCTACCATTGTAACCGACTCTGTGTAACCCTAGCCTCCTCCGGTGTCTATAAACCGGAGGGCTTTAGTTCGTAGGACAACATACATTACAACAATCATACCATGGGCTAGCTTTAGGGTTTAGCCTCCTTGATCTCGTGGTAGATCCACTCTTGTACTACCCATATCATCAATATTAATCAAGAAGGACGTAGGGTTTTACCTCCATCGAGAGGGCCCGAACCTGGGTAAAAACATCGTGTCCCTCGTCTCCTGTTACCATCCGCCTAGATGCACAGTTCGGGACCCCCTACCCGAGATCCGCCGGTTTTGACACCGACATTGGTGCTTTCATTGAGAGTTCCTCTGTGTCGTCACCGATAGGAAGGATGCCTCCACCCGTCTTCAAAGACGGTGTTTTCGCCGAAGGGGCCTTGGCCGCCGGCCAAACTATCCGGCTAGGTGGTTTTCTTATGACCGCCTGTCCGGCCACCGCTTCGACAATGACTTCTCAAGTCGTCAGAAGCAACCTTCGCGTCAGCTCGAAAGCTGCCGAACAGTTGGATCCAATTGAGCTCTCGTCTGTTAACGAGCTCTTGGATCGCATCGCTGCCCTGGGAGTCGCTACCGACTACAATCAGATTGGGATTAAAACCAATCTGAGAGAGATTAACTCTCCCCAGGCCACCCACCACATCACCGTGGTAGAGGAGCAATACGGCAACTCTTCGCCTATATTGAAGACTAATTACGTCCGGATTCCCGAACCCTCCATGCCGGATTTCCGCGGAGGGACGGACTTCAATCGAGCATTGGACTTAAAACCATGCATCGCTCTGGACTCGCTGGGTCGGGTCCAGCAACCCAAGCTTCCGAATTCAGAAACTCCTCGGCCTTTAAGCCCCAAGATGGGTAGGGATCCGGATTTTAGTCCACCCGCCCGCCCAGACATATGCGATCTATCTCTAATACGGCAAGAGCCCGCTGAAACAATACATCACTACTGGGCCAGATTCCTCCTGGTTATGGACAGGATAAAGGACTGCCGAGAGGAAAATGCAATCTCAATCTTCTGCAATAATTTCACGGACAAGGGAATATTGAACGCTATCGATCGTCGTAAAATTACATGCTTCACTGATCTGGCGTCCATAGTACGAAAGTACTGTGCGATGGAGAGTTTCCGGAAAACCGAAAACCAATTTTGGGATAATCCGGCCTCGACCCCAGTCCGCAACAAAAGGGTGCCTCACACTCAGGCCCCAGATACAAAAACGAAAAAGCAAAAAACCAATAAAGGGCACGGAACCGTACTGGAGGGATGGCTCAATGGACCCTGTAAGCTTCATAGTACAGAGGGAGCCGTCCCAACACATAGCCTTTGAGCATGTTGGATATTACGGCAGGTGGCCAAAAGTGGCGAGGAGCTTCTAGCCCCGGGAATCCACTCCAATAATACCGGTACGGTATCGACAGTCTTCGAGACCTTCGCATCAAACAATATGCAAAAACGAACAAACCGCGGGCTCGCCGAAGTCTACCAAGTAGCAACAACAAATCCATGGAGCGACACAGCTATTACCTTCAACGCCAATGACAAGCCTAAGTTCCGAACAGCCAGAGCACCAGCCGCACTGGTGCTTAGTCCCATAGTAGATGGCTTTCGACTGACTAAATTCCTCATGGGTGGCGGCAGCGGATTAAACCTCATTTACGAGGAAACTCTGAGAAAAATGGAAATTGATTGGAGCCGTATTGAGCGAAGCAGCACAACCTTCAGAGGAATAATCCCTAGCCGGGAAGCGCGCTGCATCGGAAAAATCACACTCGATGTGGTGTTCGGCTCGCCGGACAATTACAGATCCAAAGAAGTCACGTTCCAAGTGGCCCCGTTCAACAGCGGATACCACGCTATATTAGGATGAGATGCATTCACAATTTTTCAAGCAGTACCCCATTACGGGTACATGAAGCTCAAAATGCTTGGGCCCGGCGGAATAATCACTCTCGCTAGTGATCTGGACATAGCACTCCGCGCCGAGAACAAGACAGCCGCACTAGCCCTGGAGGCACTATCCGAAGCCTTAGCAGCAGAAGAGCTCACCGAGCTGCGCTCTACAGTGAATAGGGACGATGTAATACTTGATAAAAGATCCAAGTCCACCTCTTTCAAACCAGCAGATGAAATAATAAAATTCCAGGTCCATCCGACGGACCCAACAAAGACGGCCTCCATCGGGGCACAATTGAACCCCGAAGTAGACGCCGCACTGCACGAATTCCTTCGGGAAAATTGGGACATTTTCGCCTGGCATCCTTCGGATATGCCTGGAATCCCATGCAGGTTGGCAGAACATAACCTAAACATCCTAAAAGGGTTTAAGCCAGTCAAACAGGCTCTTCGAGGATTTTCCGAACCCAAAAGACAGGCAATGGGAGAAGAGCTAGCCAAGCTATTGGAAGCCGGATTCATCAGAGATATCAAACATCCGAATTGGCTAGAAAATCTGGTAATGGTACCAAAGAAGGACAAATCCTGGCGCCTTTGTGTCGATTTTAAAGACCTCAATAAGGCTTGCCCAAAGGATCCCTTCCCTCTCCCCCGCATCGACCAAATTATCGATGCTACTGCAGGGCACGATTCATTGTGCTTCCTCGATGCATACTCTGGCTACCATCAAATCAAGATGGCAGAAGCAGACCAAGCCGCAACGGCATTCATCACTCCTTACGGACTATTATGCTTCAACACGATGCCCTTCGGACTTAAAAACGCCGGGGCAACATATCAGCGCATGATTCAAACATGCCTGGCTACCCAGATCGGCAAAATAGTCGAGGCATACGTAGACGACGTAGTCATTAAAACAAAACACGTCGAAACTCTAGTGGACGATTTGAGGCTCACGTTCGACAACCTCAGAGCATACGACATCAAGCTGAACCCGGAAAAATGTGTTTTCGGCGTACCAGCCGGAAAGCTGCTAGGCTTCATTGTATCCGGTAGAGGAATCGAAGCAAACCCAGCTAAAATCCGAGCTCTGTCACAGTTGGACATTCCAAAAGACCTCAAACAAATACAAAAATTAACAGGATGCGTGGCAGCTCTAAGCCGCTTTATCTCCCGTCTAGGAGAAAAGGCGTTGCCCCTCTATCGCCTCCTCAGGCGCACCGAACACTTCGAGTGGACGAATGCTGCCACTGCCGGACTCGAAGAAATAAAGGCCATATTGGCAACAAATCTGGTCCTGGCTGCGCCCAATCTGGGCGAACCAATGTTGTTATACATCGCAGCAACACATCAAGTTGTAAGCGCGGTACTCGTCGTCGAACGAGAGACAGAAGGGCACAAATTCCCTCTTCAAAAACCAGTGTATTATGTATCCACTGTGTTAACCCCCTGCAAGTCCCGTTACCCGCACTATCAGAAGATAGCATATGCGGTATTCACGGCGTCCCGGAAGCTCCGACACTACTTTCAAGAGTGTTCGATAACAGTGGCCTCTGAAGTACCACTCAATGACATTATAAATAACAGCGACGCAACGGGCAGGATTGCAAAATGGGCCATTCAGCTCTTACCATTCGACATAACTTACAAACCTCGGCGATCTATAAAGTCACAAGTTTTAGCTGACTTTGTCGCCGAATAGACCGAAGCCGAACTCCCTAAAGAGTACGGCGCATACTCCAATTGTACTATGCATTTCGACGGCTCTAAAATGTTGGCCGGACTGGGGGCTGGCGTCGTACTGACGTCCCCAACCGGAGACACAGTCCAGTATGTACTTCAAATAATGTACATGGACTCCAACAACGCAGCCGAATATGAGGCCCTGTTACATGGTCTCCGGATGGCAGTCTCCATGGGCATTCAATGCCTAGAGGTGCGTGGGGATTCAAACCTTGCAATATCCCAAATAAACAGAGACTTTGACGCCAAGGATCCAAAAATGGCAGCATATCACAACGCTGTCCTAAAAATGTCAGCTCGGTTTGAAGGACTCGAATTCCATCACATAGCCCGAGATAATAACCAAGCGGCCGACGTACTGGCACGCATCGGTGCGAAACGTGATGCTGTCCCTCCAAATATCTTCCTGGAACGGCTCTTCAAGCCATTCGTACTATGGGAAGAGGAGCTCGGAAGTGACAAATCGGAAAAAACCGCGCCAATCGGTGATTCAGCCGATGACATAACAACTTCAGCCCACGTCATAATGGCAGTAATTGCCCCGTGGACAGAACCATTCCTAGCCTACTTGCTTAGGCATGAACTTCTCGAAGATCAAAATGAGACCCGCTGCATAGTCCGGCGATCGAAAGCCTACAAGGTCCATGAGGGAGAACTTTATAAGAAAAGTACAACCGGAGTCCTTCAAAGGTGTATCTCCGAAGACGAAGGACGAAACCTCCTGGCTAAAATTCATGCCGGACTAGGCGGACACCACACAGCAGCCCGGGCCCTTGTAGGAAAGGCATTCCGTACAGGGTTTTATTGGCCGACGGCCCGGGCAGATGCCCAGGACTTAGTCCAGAAATGCGTTGGTTGTCAGCTCTTCGCTAATCAGAGCCACATGCCGCCCACCGCCCTCAAAACCATACCCATTACCTGGCCGTTCGCGGTCTGGGGGCTTGATATGGTTGGACCCCTTAAAGGGGGAACCCACAAGCAAAGATACCTATTGGTCATGGTGGATAAATTCACCAAATGGATAGAGGCCAAACCGGTCAAAACGGCAGAGTCCGGACCAGTGATAGACTTTATATCCGGGGTAGTACACCGCTATGGAGTCCCCCACAGCATCATCACCGACAATGGCACGAACTTCACAGCCGATGAGGTTAAGTCATGGTGCAAAAATATGGGCATCAAGCTCGACTACGCTTCTGTCTATCACCCTCAAACCAACGGTCAAGTGGAACGAGCAAATGGTCTAATAATGAGCGACATTAAACCCAGACTAGTGCGGTCACTTACTAAATCTGACACGCACTGGGTCGAGGAGCTTGACTCCGTACTCTGGGGGCTGCGGACAACGCCTAACCGCGCTACTGGATTTACACCATTCTTTATGGTCTACGGCGCAGAGGCAGTCTTGCCCTGCGACATTATTCATGACTCACCTCGAGTGCGCATGTACGAAGAAAGAGAGGCCGAGCTGGATCGACAGGACAGCTTGGACACATTGGAGGAAGAACGTGACATCGCCAAGGCTCGTTCCGCATTCTATCAGCAGCAGGCCCGAAGATATCAAAGCAGAGAAGTACGGGCCAAGACTTACAACATCGGTGAACTAGTTCTACGACTGCCGGACAAGAAAAAGGACAAGCTCAAGCCCAAATGGGAGGGCCCCTTCATTATCGCTCAAGTCCTGACCGGCGGGGCGTACCGTCTACGAAATGCGTCGGATAACCAACTCGAGCCGAACCCATGGAACGCAGCCCGTCTCCGAAGATTCTATGCCTAGCGCCGGACTAAGAGTTCGTCCCCTTCCTCCGTCCAAATTTTTTCACTTCGGCTGTCTTTTGTTTCTCTCTTCATAACCTTTTTTACTAAAAAGCCCCTAAGGGCCTACTTTCGCATTGTTCACATACATTTGATGGGCCATCCGCACTCATCATACCTGGGGGCTTCTTTTACAGAAGCTCAAATTATAAGGGTTTTATGCCCAGCACATGTGTCAAGCTTCCACATGTACCTTTTGCTCACCATTATATGCATCGATATGACTTAAGTTTTGGCCAAGCTGGGTTGCCTGGCTCCTGTGCTTACCCCTACGTTCCCGATTGTTTGGCTAGGAGGTAAAGGGAGCACCTCTATGATTGTTACTGCCGGGACAGCCGGATGTGTACCTCAGACTGGGTGAAGCCGAAAGCTAGCGTTCTTAAGGGAATATTCGGTCGGTGACCTAAAAGATGACTTTTTACCTACTCATTTATTCGGCCCCAGATGTTTTTCCTGCTTTTTTCACAGTCCGGACATGCACTTTAGGGCATGCCTCCCAGGGAAAGGAACCCTTAACGGAACTATTCTCTCTGGAAGATGTTTCTTACTAACCATGTAATATAACATAACTAGTTGGGCACTTGTCTGATAAAGCACTAATGACCTCTACGCCTGGTCTCCATGCATACCCCGGTTGTTTTTAACCAAAAAGGTATTCGGACACACTCCGGACTCTAGGGTCCCGAGGTTGAAGCGAAAAGGTCGGCAAAGACAAACGATCTACAATCCGGCTAGAAGGCATTTCATATGTCACTTTAAAGGAAAACATACATCGTCAAAATTACTGATTGTATTCCTCCTCAATCCCGTCTAACAGGCTGTCTAACTTACAGTCCCATTGGGAAAATTTAGCAGCCAACTCTACTTGGCTGGACACTAAACTCACAGGGATCTCCTTCCCGTCGGGCCCCACCGGTCCAACTCCGGCCATGTGGTTGGGATCCGCCTTCTTGTAATGCGTCTTCACCATGGCCCAAGCCTCCCTGGCACCTTGACGGCAAGCCGAAATCTTCCACAAACGGAAGCGCTGCCGCACTCCCTGAAGCTTCTCCGTAAGCTCCCCAAGGCCCTCGGGTAGGGAGAGGGCTGGCCATAAAGCCTGAACGACGCCGCTCATTGCCTGCCGAACTCGTTTGAGCAGTTGCAACAGCTCGGGAAGTTGATCACCCATTGATACGGGCATCTCCTCCGCAGGGAGACCTGTGAGTATACCTACAAGACATACTATGTCAATTTACTTCCTCGCCGAACTCTTCTTTTCAAAAGAGTCCGCTTAAGCACTTACTATAAATGCCGCGACGAAGCCGCTGATTCTCCTTCCTGGAGCTGGACAGCCCGGCTTGAGCGCCTTTCAGCTCTTCTCCGAGCTTGGCGTTGGCATCTTGGAGCTGGTTCCTTTCTTGCTGCACCCTATTCAGCACTCTCTCGCCGGCCTTTAGCTGGCGTAGTGATTCTTGCCTGTCCGGATCTTGTCCGGCGGCACCTGCAATGTCACTATTAGACTTGCGCGCACGCCGCACAACACTTATATTTCTTAATAAAAATGTGTTACCAGGAGGGGTCTCTGCGTCTCCTCCCGCGGCAGCAAGCGCGGCCTCAAGTTGGGCCTTGCATTCTTGCAGCTCCTGAGACAGCTGGGCATTCTTCTCGGTAAGAGCCTATGTTTCAGATGATCCTTAAATCAGTTAACATAACTACTTTAAGTCTCGGGGGCTACTGGTATATATAACCATTAAAATTCCCTTACCCGTATGTCTTTCACATACTGCTCCGTGGCTCTGGTAAAACCATCTTGAGCGGCACGGAGGTGCGCGTCCCCTGCGTTAAAGGCATCCAATGCCTCAGGGGAGAAGCACGCTTCTCGAAATACTGTCCGGCGGTGCCTATGGTTCATGGCGCTCTCCACCTCAGACTTGGTGGCGGACAGTCTGTCGGTGTCCTTCGTTGGAGAAGGATCCGGCCCGCGTCTTGCGCTTGCCTCCCCCTCCAGGCCGGGCGCTGGAGCCTGGCCTGTGTGGGTTGGATCGGCAACTTCCGCGCCCGCAGTCTAGCGAGCGCTTTTTCTCCTATAAAGATCATGAGCACTCAGACGCTTCCTAGGAACGTTGCTCTGAAAATTTAAACACGAATTATACCTTTCCGGTGACGTTTCAGTCCGCACCGCGCTCCTTTTCCGCCTGCTGGTCCGGACTGACCTCTGTTGGTCAGCCGCCGCGGGCTCGGCTTCCCGCCGTGAAGGGGCTTCCTGTAAAATGCCATCGTTCGCGAACGTTAGAAATGGGCAAGGAAGAGATAATGGTTTCCGGGACTTGGTCACAGTCACCTGGGAAGCCGGATACAGTCCGGGGTAGTCCGCCGTAATGGCGACCAAAGCATTATCCATGCTGAGCTGGTGAAATACCCCGTCGATCAGCTCCACCTTGATGTCCGGATCCTCTTCGGAGGCCGGATCCAGGGATCTTTCTGGATCCTCGGGTTGCGGAGCACGACTTACCATGTCCTTCACAGTCCGGCGTAGATCCTGCGTCGAAGACATAATGTAAGAAGCCTAAACTTCGAAAGCATGGGTTGAGCCCTTAAAAGTGTTCGCTTACCCATCCTCTAGGGTTGTTCATGGAAAACCCATTCAAAGGGTTCGTTCGAAGGAAGTCCTCCTTCTCCCCCTTGTACAGGTTGGACAGGATCTCCACCAGATCCTCGGTCGAATCCGGCCCTTCGCGGCCATGACGGGTGGCATCGTCTTCCCCGTTGAAATCCCACATTGGGTGGCCTCTGTATTGCAATGGCTGTACCCCCCGCATGATGCACGTCGCCATGACTCCAATCATGGTCAACCCAGAATGGGCCAGTAATCTTATTCGGCCCATCAAGTAATGGACGCTCCTGTCTTCCTCCAATCGGGGGCTCCGCGGGCGCCAGCTGAGGCGCTTCTTTGGAGGAGCAGCACTAAACTCCGGGAGGCCAATCCGGACTGGGTCCGGCAGCGGAGCGTCTCCTATATAAAACCACTCTGAAGGCCAGTCTTCGGACGCCTTCTTGGGAGTACCGGATGGGTATCCGGTCCCGGCGATGCGCCATATTTCGGCGCCACCCACTTGATATATGGACCCCTCGTAAGAATGTGGTACGAGGCAGAACAGCCTCTTCCACAATGCAAAATGGGGCTCAATTCCCAGGAATAGCTCGCAAAGAGCTACGTATCCCGCGATATGCAAGATAGAAGCGGGTGTGAGGTGGTGGAGCTGGAGTCCGTAGAACTCCAGGAGCCCGCGGAGGAACGGATGTATTGGGAATCCGAGTCCCCTTATCAGATAAGGGACGAAGCATACCCGCTCCCCCTTATTGGGGCTTGGGGTAGCCTCCGCTTGCCTCCCACCTTGATAAGTAACTAGCCTGGCTCGAACCAGGACCATGAAGGCCAGAGGGAGATATCCCCCCGCTTGGAGCTTCACTAGCTCGTTGTGCGGAACAGAGCACCTCCTCCAATCCCCTGGCGGTGGGTTGGGAACGTGAGAAGAGGAGCCGCGTCGACGGTCCATGATGGAATGGATTTTTAGGTCAAAGGTGCTCTGATGAAGTATTCGTGGGAGCAAGATGGTGTGGTTTGGATCTGGATTCTTGCCTCTTTTGTAGGCGGATGACTCGCACGACTAGGGGGTGAAACGTAAAAGACACCCTGGCTTTTCGCATTCGTGCGACGCGTGGAAAAAGGGATATTATTGGACGTAGAAGCCGAGGAACACAGTATTTATGATGAGGCCGGACACTGTTCGGCAGGTACATGGAACTTGAAGGGAGAACCCGCCTTGCAACGCCAAAGACTATGTACGCGCTGGACTTATTGTCATTGAAGCCTGGTTCGGGGGCTACTGAGGGAGTCCTGGACTAGGGGGTGTCCGGACAGCCAGACTATCATCGTCCGCCAGACTCCAAGACTACGAAGATACAAGATTGAAGACTCTGTCCCGTGTCCGGATGGGACTTTCCTTGGCGTGGAAGGCAAGCTTGGCAGTACGGATATGTAGATCTCCTACCATTGTAACCGACTCTGTGTAACCCTAGCCTCCTCCGGTGTCTATATAAACCGGAGGGCTTTAGTCCGTAGGACAACATACATTACAACAATCATACCATAGGCTAGCTTTAGGGTTTAGCCTCCTTGATCTCGTGGTAGATCCACTCTTGTACTACCCATATCATCAATATTAATCAAGCAGGACGTAGGGTTTTACCTCCATCGAGAGGGCCCGAACCTGGGTAAAAACATCGTGTCCCTCGTCTCCTATTACCATCCGCCTAGACGCACAGTTCGGGACCCCCTACCCGAGATCCGCCGGTTTTGACACCGACAGAAGCCCCCAGGTATAATGAGTGCGGGTGGCACATCAAGTGTATGCGGACAATGCGCAGGTAGGCCCTTAAGGGCTTTTTAGTAGAAGGGTTAAGAGAAGAAAGAGAAACAAAAGATAGCCGAAGTGTAAAAATTTGAACGGGGGAAGGGGACGAACTCTTAGTCCGGCGCTAGGCGTAGAATCTTCAGAGGCGGGCTGCATTCCATGGGTACGGCTCGAGTCGGTTGTCCGACGCATTTCGTAGACGGTACGCTCCGCCGGTCAGGACTTGATCGATAATGAAGGGGCCCTCCCATTTGGGCTTGAGCTTGTCCTTTTTCTTGTCCGGCAAGCGTAGGACTAGTTCGCCAACGTTATAAGTCTTGGCCCGTACTTCTCTGCTTTGATATCTTCGAGCTTGCTGCTGATAGAATGCGGAACGAGCCTTGGCGACGTCGCGTTCTTCCTCCAATGCGTCCAAGCTGTCCTGCCGATCCAGCTCGGCCTCTCTTTCTTCATACATGCGCACTCGAGGTGAGTCATGAATAATGTCGCAGGGCAGAACTGCCTCTGCGCCGTATACCATAAAAAATGGTGTGAATCCGGTAGTACGGTTGGGCGTTGTCCGCAGCCCCCAGAGCACGGAGTCGAGCTCCTCTACCCAGTGTGTGTCAGATTTCGTAAGTGACCGTACTAGTCTGGGTTTAATGCCGCTCATTATGAGACCATTTGCTCATTCAACTTGACCGTTGGTTTGAGGATGATAGACTGAAGCGTAATCGAGCTTAATGCCCATGTTTTTGCACCATGACTTAACCTCATCGGCCGTGAAGTTCGTGCCGTTGTCGGTGATGATGTTGTGGGGGACACCATAACGATGAACTACCCCTGATATAAAGTCTATCATTGGTCCGGACTCTGCCGTTTTAACTGGTTTGGCCTCTATCCATTTGGTGAACTTGTCCACCATGACCAATAGGTACCTTTGCTTGTGGGTTCCCCCTTTAAGGGGTCCGACCATGTCAATCCCCCAGACCGCGAACGGCCAGGTAATGGGTATGGTTTTGAGGGCAGTGGGTTGCATATGGCTCTGGTTAGCAAAGAGCTGACAACTGACGCATCTTTGGACTAAGTCCTGAGCATCTGCCCGGGCCGTCGGCCAATAAAATCCTGTATGGAATGCCTTTCCTACAAGGGCCCGAGCTGCGGCGTGGTGTCCGCCTAGTCCGGCATGAATTTCAGCCAGGAGGTTTCACCCTTCCTCTTCGGAGATACACCTTTGAAGGACTCCGGTTGTGCTTTTCTTATAAAGTTCTCCCTCATGGACCTTGTAGGCTTTAGATCGCCGGACTATGCAGCGGGCCTCATTTTGGTCTTCGGGAAGTTCCTGCCTAAGCAAGTAGGCTAGGAATGGTTATGTCCACGGGGCAATTACTGCCATTATGTCGTGGGCTGAAGGTGCTGTGTCATCGGCTGGATCGCCGGTTGGCGCAGTTTTTCCGGTTTGTCATTTCCAGACTCCTCTTCCCATAGTACAGATGGCTTGAAGAGCCGTTCCAGGAAGATGTTTGGAGGGACAGCGTCATGGTTTGCGCTGATGCGTGCCAGCACGTCGGCTGATTGGTTGTTATCTCGGGCTATGTGATGGAATTCGAGTCCTTCAAACCGAGCTGACATTTTCAGGACAGCGTTGCGATATGCTGCCATTTTCGGATCCTTGGCGTCGAAATCTCCATTTATTTGGGATATTGCAAGGTTTGAATCCCCGCGCACCTCTAGGCGTTGAATGCCCATGGAGATTGCCATCCGGAGACCATGTAAAAGGGCCTCGTATTGGGTGCATTGTTGGAGTCCGTGTACATTATTTGAAGTACGTATTGGACTGTGTCCCCGGTTGGGGACGTCAATACGATGCCAGCCCCCAGTCCGGCCAACATTTTGGAGCCGTCGAAGTGCATAATCCAATTGGAGTATGCACCGTACTCTTTAGGGAGTTCGGCTTCGGTCCATTCAGCGACAAAGTCCGCCAAAACTTGTGACTTTATAGCTCGCCGAGGTTTGTAAGTTATATCGAATGGTAAGAGCTCAATGGCCCATTTTGCAATCCTGCCCATTGCGTCGCGGTTATTTATGATGTCATTGAGTGGTACTTCGGAGGCCACTGTTATCGAACACTCTTGAAAGTACTGTCGGAGCTTCCGGGATGCCATGAACACCGCATACGCTATCTTCTGATAGTGTGGGTAACGGGACTTGCAGGGGGTTAACACAGTGGATACATAATACACTGGTTTTTGAAGAGGGAATTTATGCCCTTCTATCTCTCGTTCGACGGCGAGTACCGCGCTTACAACTTGATGCGTTGCTGCGATGTATAACAACATTGGTTCGCCCAGGTTGGGCGCAGCCAGGACAGGATTTGTTGCCAATATGGCCTTTATTTCTTCTAGTCCGGCAGTGGCAGCATCCGTCCACTCGAAGTGTTCGGTGCGCCTGAGGAGGCGATAGAGGGGCAACGCCTTTTCTCCTAGACGGGAGATAAAGCGACTTAGAGCCGCCACGCATCTAGTCAATTTTTGTATTTTCTTGAGGTCTTTTGGGATATCTAGGTGTGACAGAGCTCGGATCTTGGCTGGGTTTGCTTCAATTCCTCTACCGGATACAATGGAGCCCAGTAGCTTTCCGGCCGGTACGCCGAAAACGCATTTTTCCGGATTCAGCTTGATGTCATATGCTCTGAGGTTGTCGAATGTGAGCCTCAAGTCGTCTACTAGAGTTTCGACGTGTTTGGTTTTGACGACTACGTCGTCTACATATGCCTCTAGAGTTTTCCCGATCTGGGTGGCCAGACATGTTTGAATCATGCGCTGATATGTTGCGCCGGTGTTTTGAAGTCCGAAGGGCATCGTGTTGAAGCAGAATGGTCCATATGGAGTGATGAATGCTGTTGCAGCTTGGTCTGCTTCCGCCATCTTAATTTGATGGTATCCGGAGTATGCGTCAAGGAAGCACAATGAATCGTGTCCTGCAGTAGCATCGATTATCTGGTCGATGCGGGGGAGGGGGAAGGGATCCGTTGGGCAGGCCTTGTTGAGGTCTTTAAAATCGACGCATATGCGCCAGGATTTGTCCTTCTTTGGTACCATTACCAGATTTGCTAGCCAATCCGGATGTTTGATATCTCTGATGAATCCGGCTTCCAGTAGTTTGGCTAGCTCCTCTCCCATTGCCTGTCTTTTGGGTTCGGAAAATCGTCGAAGAGCCTGTTTGACTGGCTTGAATCCTTTTAGGATGTTTAGGCTGTGTTCTGCCAACCTGCGTGGGATTCCGGGCATGTCCGAGGGGTGCCAGGCGAAAATGTCCCAATTTTCCCGAAGGAATTCTCGCAGTGCGGCGTCTACATCCAGGTTCAATTGTGCCCCGATGGAGGCCATCTTTGTTGGGTCCGTTGGGTGGACCTGGAATTTTACTATTTCATCCGCTGGTTTGAAGGAGGTGGACTTGGACTCTTGTCGAGTATCACGTCGTCCCTATTCACCGTAGAGCGTAGCGCGGTGAGTTCTTCTGCCGCTAGGGCTTCGGATAGTGCCTCCAGGGCTAATGCGGCTGTCTTGTTTTCGGCGCGGAGTGCTATGTCTGGATCACTAACGAGAGTGATTATTCCGCCGGGCCCAGGCATTTTGAGCTTCATGTACCCGTAATGGGGTACGGCTTGAAAAATTGTGAATGCCTCTCGTCCTAGTATAGCGTGATATCCGCTGTTAAACGGGGCCACTTGGAACGTGACTTTTTCGGATCTGTAATTGTCCGGTGAGCCGAACACCACAGCGAGTGTGATTTTTCCTGTGCAGCATGCTTCCCGGCTAGGGATTATTCCTCTGAAGGTTGTGTTGCTTCGCTCAATGCGGCTCCAGTCTATTTCCATTTTTTGAAGGGTTTCCTCGTAGATGAGGTTTAATCCGCTGCCGCCATCCATGAGGACCTTTGTAAGTCGAAAGCCATCCACTATTGGACTAAGTACCAGTGCTGCTGGTGCTCGGGCCATTCGGAATTTAGGTTCGTCACTGGCGTTGAAGGTGATGGCGGTGTCGCTCCATGGATTTGTTGTTGCTACCTGGTAGACTTCGGCGAGGCTGCGGATTGTTCGTTTCCGCATATTTTTTGATGCGAAAGTCTCGAAGACTGTTGATACCGTACCGGTATTGTTGGAGTGGTTTTCCGGGGCTAGAAGCTCCTCGCCATTTTTGGCCACCTGCCGTAATATCCAACATGCTCGAAGGCTATGTGTTGGGACGACGCCTTCTGTATTGTGAATTTTATAGGGTCCGCTAAGCCATCCCTCCAGTACGGTTCCGTGCCCTCTATGGGGTTTTTGCTTTTTGATTTTTGTGACAGGTGCCTGAGTGTAATGCACCCTCTTGTTGCGGACTGGGGTTATATTCGGGGCCGGATTGTCCCAAAATTTATTTTTGGTTTTCCGGAAACTCTCCATCGCACAGTACTTTCGTACTATGGTCGCCAAGTCGGCAAAGCGTGTAATTTCACGACGGCTGACGGTGTTCCGGATTCCCTCGTCCGTGCAATTATTGCAAAAAATTGAGATTGCGTTTTCTTCTCGGCAGTCCTTTATCCTGTCCATAACCAGGAGGAATCTGGCCTAGTAGTGATGTACTGTTTCAGCAGGCTCTTGCCGGATTAGAGATAGATCGCATATGTCTGGGCGGGTGGGTGGAATTAAGTCTGGAACCCTACCCGTCTCGAGGCTCGAAGGCCGGGAAGTTTCCAAATTTGGAAGCTTGGATTGCTGGACGTTGTCCAACGAGTCCGGAACGATGCATGACTTTAGGTTTAGTGCTCGATCGAAATCCGTCCCTCCGCGAGAATCTGGCATGGAGGGTTCGGGAGCCCGGACCTAGATAGTTTTCAATACAGGAGGAGAGTCGCCGCATTGTTCCTCTACCACTGCAACATGGTGGGTGACCTGGGGAGAGTTGATCTCTCTCAGATCGGTTTTAAGCCCAATCTGATCGTAGTCTGTAGCGACACCCAGGGCGGCGATGCGATCCAAGAGCTCGTTGACAGACGAGAGCTCTATTGGATCCAGCTGCTCGGCAAATTCCGAGCTGATGTGGAGATTGCTTTCGACGACTTGAGAGGTCATTGTCGAAGCGGTCGCCGGACAGGCAGCCATAAGAAAACCACCTAGCCGTATAGTTTGGCCGGCGGCCAAAGCTTCTTTGGTGAAAATACCGTCTTTGAAGATGGGAGAAGGCATCCTTCCTATCGGCGACGGCACAGAGGAACTCTCAATGAAAGCACCAATGTCGGTGTCAAAACCGGCGGATCTCGGGTAGGGGGTCCCGAACTGTGCGTCTAGGCGGATGGTAACAGGAGACAAGGGACACGATTTTTACCCAGGTTCGGGCCCTCTTGATGGAGGTAAAACCCTACGTCCTGCTTGATTAATATTGATGATGTGTATTACAAGAGTGGATATACCACGAGATCAAGGAGGCTAAACCCTAGAAGCTAGCCTATGGTATGATTGTTGTAATGGAGGTTATGTCCTACGGACTAAAGCCCTCCGGTTTATATAGACACCGGAGAGGGCTAGGGTTACATAGAGTCGGTTACAATGGTAGGAGATCTACATATCCGTATTGCCAAGCTTGCCTTCCACGCCAAGGAAAGTCCCATCCGAACACGGGGCGAAGTCTTCAATCTTGTATCTTCATAGTCTTGGAGTCCGGCGGACGATGATAGTCCGGCTATCCGGACACCCCCTAGTCCAGGACTCCCTCAATCACGAAGATCAACTTGTGTGTCATGGGGTGCCCCCTGCCCTCGTATACAAAGGAGCCAAGGGGGAGGGGGCGGCCGGCCAAGGAGGACGCGCCAAGGGGGAGTCCTACTCCCACTGGGAGTAGGACTCCCATCTTTCCTAGTTGGAGAAGGAGAAGGGGGGAAGGAGGAGGAAGAGGGGAAGGAAAGGGGGGCGCCGCCCCCCTCTCCTTGTCCTATTTGGACTAGGGAGGGGAGGGGGCGCAGCCCACCTCTTGCCTCCTCTCTTCCTATCCACTAGGGCCCATGTAGGCCCATTAAGCCCCCGGGGGGGTTCCGGTAACCCCCCGGTACTCCGGTAAAATCCCGATGTCACCCGAAACGATTCCGATATCCAAATATAGGCTTCCAATATATCAACCTTTATGTCTCGACCATTTCGAGACTCCTCGTCATGTCCATGATCACATCCGGGACTCCAAACAACCTTCAGTATATCAAAACTTATAAACTCATAATAAAACTGTCATCGTAACGTCAAGCGTGCGGACCCTACGGGTTCGAGAACTATGTAGACATGACCTAGAACTGTTTCCGGTCAATAACCAATAGCGGAACCTGGATGCTCATATTGGTTCCTACATATTCTACGAAGATCTTTATCGGTCAAACCGCATAACAACATACGTTGTTCCCTTTGTCATCGGTATGTTACTTGCCCGAGATTCGATCGTCGGTATCCAATACCTAGTTCAATCTCGTTACCGGCAAGTCTCTTTACTCGTTACGTAATGCATCATTCCGTAACTAACTCATTAGCTACATTGCTTGCAAGGCTTATAGTGATGTGCATTACCGAGAGGGCCCAGAGATACCTCTCCGACAATCGGAGTGACAAAACCTAATCTCGAAATACGCCAACTCAACATGTACCTTTGGAGACACCTGTAGAGCTCCTTTATAATCACCCAGTTACGTTGTGACATTTGGTAGCACACAAAGTGTTCCTCCGGTAAACGGGAGTTGCATAATCTCATAGCTGTAGGAACTTTGTATAAGTCATGAAGAAAGCAATAGCAACATACTAAACGATCAAATGCTAAGCTAATGGAATGGGTCAAGTCAACCACATCATTCTCCTAATGATGTGATCCCGTTAATCAAATGACAACACATGTCTATGGTTAGGAAACACAACCATCTTTGATTAATGAGCTAGTCAAGTAGAGGCATACTAGTGACGTTAAGTTTGTCTATGTATTCACACATGTATTATGTTTCCGGTTAATACAATTCTAGCATGAATAATAAACATTTATCATGATATGAGGAAATAAATAATAACTTTATTATTGCCTCTAGGGCATATTTCCTTCAGTCTCCCACTTGCACTAGAGTCAATAATCTAGATTACACAGTAATGATTCTAACACCGATGGAGTCTTGGTGCTGATCATGTTTTTCTCGTGGAAGAGGCTTAGTAAATGGGTATGCAACATTCAGATCCGTATGTATCTTGCAAATCTCTATGTCTCCCACCTGGACTTGGTCCCGGATGGAATTGAAGCGTCTCTTGATGTGCTTGGTCCTCTTGTGAAATCTAGATTCCTTTGCCAAGGCAATTGCACTAGTATTGTCACAGAAGATCTTCATTGGTCCTGATGCACTAGGTATGACACCTAGATCGGAATGAACTCTTTCATCCAGAATCCTTCATTTGCTGCTTCCGAAGCAGCTATGTACTCCGCTTCACATGTAGATCCTGCCACGACGCTTTGTTTAGAACTGCACCAACTTATAGCTCCACCGTTCAATAAAAACACGTATCCGGTTTGCGATTTAGAATCGTCCGGATCAGTGTCAAAGCTTGCATCGACGTAACCATTTACGACTAGCTCTTTGTCACCTCTATAAACGAGAAACATATCCTTAGTCCTTTTCAGGTATTTCAGGATATTCTTGACCGTTGTCCAGTGATCCACTCCTGGATTACTTTGGTACCTACCTGCCAAGCTTATTGCTAAGCATACGTCAGGTCTGGTACACAGCATTGCATACATGATAGAGCCTATGGCTGAAGCATAGGGAACATCTTTCATTTTCTCTCTATCTTCTGTTGTGGTTGGGCATTGAGTCTGACTCGACTTCACACCTTGTAATACAAGCAAGAACCCTTTCTTTGCCTGATCCATTTTGAACTTTTTCAAAACTTTATCAAGGTATGTGCTTTGTGAAAGTCCAATTAAGCGTCTTGATCTATCTCTATAGATCTTGATGCCCATTATGTAAGCAGCTTCACCGAGGTCTTTCATTGAAAACCTTTTATTCAAGTATCCCTTTATGCTATCCAGAAATTATATATCATTTCCAATTAACAATATGTTATCTACATATAATATCAGAAATGCTACTGAGCTCCCACTCACTTTCTTGTAAATACAGGCTTCTCCAAAAGTCTGCATAAAACCATATGCTTTGATCACACTATCAAAATGTTTATTCCAAATCCGAGATGCTTGCACCAGTCCATAAATGGAACGCTGGAGCTTGCACACTTTGTTAGCACCTTTTGGATCGACAAAACCTTCCGGTTGCATCATATACAACTCTTCTTCTAGAAATCCATTCAGGAATGCACCTTTTGAAATCCTCATAGTTCGTAGGTTCGTCATGGTCAAGTAACATGACTTCCAGAATAGGATTACCGTACCACTCTGGTGCGGATCTTACTCTGGTAGACCTACGAGGTTCAGTAGTAACTTGATCTGAAGTTTCATGATCAATATCATTAGCTTCCTCACTGATTGGTGTAGTTATCACAAGAACCGGTTCTTGTGACGAACTACTTTCCAACAAGGGAGCAGGTACAGTTACCTCATCAAGTTCTACTTTCCTCCCACTCACTTCTTTCGAGAGAAACTCCTTCTCTAGAAAGGATCCAAATTTAGCAATGAAAATCTTGCCCTCAGATCTGTGATAGAAGGTGTACCCAATAGTCTCTTTTGGGTATCCTATGAAGACACATTTCTTCGATTTGGGTTCGAGCTTATCTGGTTGAAGTTTCTTCACATAAGCATCGCAGCCCCAAACTTTAAGAAACGACAACTTTGGTTTCTTGCCAAACCACAGTTCATAAGGCGTCGTCTCAATGGATTTTGATGGTGCCTATTTAATGTGAATGCGTTCGTCTCTAAAGCATAACCCCAAAACGATAGCGGTAAATCAATAAGAGACGTCATAGATCGCACCATATCTAGTAAAGTACGATTACGACGTTCGGACACACCATTTCGTTGTGGTGTTCCGGGTGGCGTGAGTTGCGAAACTATTCCGCGTTGTTTCAAATGTAAACCAAACTCGTAACTCAAATATTCTCCTCCACGATCAGATTGTAGAAATTTTATTTTCTTGTTATGATGATTTTCCACTTCACTCTAAAATTCTTTGAACTTTTCAAATGTTTCAGACTTGTGTTTCATCAAGTAGATATACCCATATCTGCTCAAATCATCTGTGAAGGTGAGAAAATAACGATACCCGCCGTGAGCTTCAATATTCATTGGACCACATACATCAGTATGTATGATTTCCAATAAATCAGTTGCTCGCTCCATAGTTCCGGAGAACGGCGTTTTAGTCATCTTGCCCATGAGGCACGGTTCGCAAGTACCAAGTGATTCATAATCAAGTGATTCCAGAAGTCCATCAGTATGGAGTTTCTTCATGCGCTTTACACCGATATGACCTAAACGGCAGTGCCACAAATAAGTTGCACTATCATTATCAATTCTGCATCTTTTGGCTTCAACATTATCAATATGTGTATCACTACTATCGAGATTCAATAAAAATAGACCACTCTTCAAGGGTGCATGACCATAAAAGATATTACTCATATAAATAGAACAACCATTATTCTCTGATTTAAATGAATAACCGTCTCGCATCAAACAAGATCTAGATATAATGTTCATGCTCAACGCTGGCACCAAATAACAATTATTTAGGTCTAAAACTAATCCCGATGGTAGATGTAGAGGTAGCGTGCCGACCGTGATCACATCGACTTTGGAACCATTTCCCACGCGCATCGTCACCTCGTCCTTAGCCAATCTTTGCTTAATCTGTAGTCCCTTTGTTCACTTTGCCATCCTTCTTATCCGCCAAATACTTGGGGCAGTTCCGCTTCCAGTGTCCAGTTTGCTTGCAGTAGAAGCACTCAGTCTCAGGCTTAGGTCCAGACTTGGGTTTCTTCTCTTGAGCAGCAACTTGTTTGCTGTTCTTCTTGAAGTTCCCCTTCTTCTTCCCTTTGCCCTTTTTCTTGAAACTGGTGGTCTTATTGACCATCAACACTTGATGCTCCTTCTTGTTTTCTACCTCTGCAGCCTTTAGCATTGCGAAGAGCTCGGGAATAGTCTTTCCATCCCTTGCATATTATAGTTCATCACGAAGCTCTTGTAGCTTGGTGGCAGCGATTGAAGAATTCTGTCAATGACACTATCATCAGGAAGATTAACTCCCAGTTGAATCAAGTGATTATTATACCCAGACATTTTGAGTATGTGTTCACTGACAGAACTATTCTCCTCCATCTTACAGCTATATAACTTATTGGAGACTTCATATCTCTCAATCTGGGCATTTGCTTGAAATATTAACTTCAACTCCTAGAACATCTCATATGCTCCATGACGTTCAAAACGTCGTTGAAGACCTGGTTCCAAGACGTAAAGCATGGCACACTGAACTATCGAGTAGTCATCAGCTTTGCTCTGCCAGACGTTCTTAACGTCGTCAGTTGCATCTACAGCAGGCCTGGCACCCAGCGGTGCTTCCAGGATGTAATTCTTCTGTGCAGCAATGAGGATAATCCTCAGGTTACGGACCCAGTCTATGTAATTGCTACCATCATCTTTCAACTTAGCTTTCTCAAGGAACGCATTAAAATTCAACGGAACAACAGCACGAGCCATCTATCTACAACAAACATAGACAAGCAAAATACTATCAGGTACTAAGTTCATGATAAATTTAAGTTCAATTAATCATATTACTTAAGAACTCCCACTTAGACAGGCATCTCTCTAGTCATCTAAGTGATCACGTGATCCAAATCAACTAAACCATGTCCGATCATAACGTGAGATGGAGTAGTTGCAATGGTGAACATCACTATGTTGATCATATCTACTATATGATTCACGTTCGACCTTTCGGTCTCCGTATTTCGAGGCCATATCTGTATATGCTAGGCTCGTCAAGTTTAACCTGAGTATTCCGCGTGTGCAACTGTTTTGCACCCGTTGTATTTGAACGTAGAGCTTATCACACCCGATCATCACGTGGTGTCTCAGCACGAAGAACTTTCTCAATGGTGCATACTCAGGGAGAACACTTCTTGATAATGTTAGTGAGAGATCATCTTAAAATGCTACCGTCAATCAAAGCAAGATAAGATGCATAAAGGATAAACATCACATGCAATCAATATAAGTGATATGATATGGCCATCATCATCTTGTGCTTGTGATCTCCATCTCCGAAGCACCGTCGTGATCACCATCGTCACTGGCGCGACACCTTGATCTCCATCGTAGCATCGTTGTCATTACACCATCTATTGCTTCTACGACTATCGCTACCACTTAGTGATAAAGTAAAGCAATTACAGGGCGTTTGCATTTCATACAATAAAGTGACACCATATGGCTCCTGCCAGTTGCCGATAACTTCGGTTACAAAACATGATCATCTCATACAATAAAATATAGCATCACGTCTTGACCATATCACATCACAACATGCCCTGCAAAAACAAGTTAGGCGTCCTCTACTTTGTTGTTGCAAATTTTACGTGGCTGCTACGGGCTTAGCAAGAACCATTCTTACCTATGCATCAAAACCACAACGATAGTTCGTCAAGTTAGTGTTGTTTTAACCTTCGCGAGGACCGGGCGTAGCCACACTCGGTTCAACTAAAGTGAGAGAGACAGACACCCGCCAGTCACCTTTAAGCACAAGTGCTCGTAACGGTGAAACCAGTCTCGCGTAAGCGTACGCGTAATGTCAGTCCGGGCCGCTTCATCTCACAATACCGCTGAACCAAAGTATGACATGCTGGTAAGCAGTATGACTTGTATCGCCCACAACTCACTTGTGTTCTACTCGGGCATATGACATCTACGCATAAAACCAGGCTCGGATGCCACTGTTGGGGAACGTAGTAATTTCAAAAAAATTCCTACACACACGCAAGATCATGGTGATGCATAGCAACGAGAGGGGAGAGTGTTGTCCACGTACCCTCGTAGACCGAAAGCGGAAGCGTTAGAACAACGCGGTTGATGTAGTCGTATGTCTTCACAATCCGACCGATCCAAGTATCGAA
This sequence comes from Triticum aestivum, assembly GCF_018294505.1. Classification (NCBI taxonomy): domain Eukaryota; kingdom Viridiplantae; phylum Streptophyta; class Magnoliopsida; order Poales; family Poaceae; genus Triticum; species Triticum aestivum. The sequence continues at coordinate 344,832,613 of NC_057795.1, read as the reverse complement.
CCTACGGCACCTCGAGTTCAGCACACGTTCAGCTCGATGACGAATCTAGCAGGGTGTTGGGGATGAGTTCCGTCAGCATGACGGCGTGGTGACGGTGATGATGTTCTACCGATGCAGGGCTTCGCCTAAGCACCACTAAGATATGACCGAGGTGGAATATGGTGGAGGGGGGCACCGCACACGGCTAAGGAACGATCACGAAGATCAACTTGTGTGTCATGGGGTGCCCCCTGCCCCCGTATATAATGGAGCCAAGGGGGAGGGGGCGGCCGGCCAAGGAGGGCGTGCCAAGGGGGAGTCCTACTCCCACCGGGAGTAGGACTCCCTTCTTTCCTAGTTGGAGAAGCAGAAGGGGGGAAGGAGGAGGAAGAGGGGAAGGAAAGGGGGGGCACCGCCCCCCTCTCCTTGTCCTATTCGGACTAGGGAGGGGAGGGGGCGCAGCCCACCTCTTGCCTCCTCTCTTCCTCTCCACTAGGGCCCATGTAGGCCCATTAAGCCCCAGGGGGGTTCCGGTAACCCCCCGGTACTCCGGTAAAATCCCGATTTCACCCGGAACGATTCCGATATCCAAATATAGGCTTCCAATATATCAATCTTTATGTCTCGACCATTTCGAGACTCCTCGTCATGTCCTTGATCACATCCGGGACTCCGAACAACCTTCGGTATATCAAAACTTATAAACTCATAATAAAACTGTCATCGTAACGTTAAGCGTGGGGACCCTACGGGTTCGAGAACTATGTAGACATGACCTAGAACTGTTTCCGGTCAATAACCAATAGCGGAACCTGGATGCTCATATTGGTTCCTACATATTCTACGAAGATCTTTATCGGTCAAACCGCATAACAACATACGTTATTCCCTTTGTCATCGGTATGTTACTTGCCCGAGATTCAACATCGTCGGTATCCAATACCTAGTTCAATCTCGGTACCGGCAAGTCTCTTTACTCGTTACGTAATGCATAATTCCGTAACTAACTCATTAGCTACATTGCTTGCAAGGCTTATAGTGATGTGCATTACCGAGAGGGCCCAGAGATACCTCTCCGACAATCGGAGTGACAAAGCCTAATCTCGAAATACGCCAACTCAACATGTAGCTTTGGAGACACCTGTAGAGCTCCTTTATAATCACCCACTTACATTGTGATGTTTGGTAGCACACAAAGTGTTCCTGGTAAACGGGAGTTGCATAATCTCATAGTTGTAGGAACTTTGTATAAGTCATGAAGAAAGCAATAGCAACATGCTAAACGATCAAATGCTAAGCTAACAGAATGGGTCAAGTCAATCACATCATTCTCCTAATGATGTGATCCCGTTAATCAAATGACAACACATGTCTATGGTTAGGAAACACAACCATCTTTGATTAATGAGCTAGTCAAGTAGAGGCATACTAGTGACGTTAAGTTTGTCTATTTATTCACACATGTATTATGTTTCCGGTTAATACAATTCTAGCATGAATAATAAACATTTATCATCATATGAGGAAATAAATAATAACTTTATTATTGCCTCTAGGGCATATTTCCTTCAACCTCGGGAATCCATGAGTTGAGTGCCAAAACATATATCAATTGAATCAATATAATACCTCATTGTCACCACGGGTATTCATATGCAAGACATAAATAACAGTGCTCTCAAATCCATAAAAATATTCAATCCGATAAAACGAAATCTCAAAGGGAAAACTGAATTCGTCACAACAAGATAGAGAGGGAGAAAAACCATATGATCCAACTATATTAGCAAAGCCCCCGATACATCCAGATCGTGCCATTAAGAACACGAGAGAGAGAGAGAGGGAGAGAGGGAGAGGGAGAGATTAAACACATAGATACTGGTAGAAGCCCTCAGCCCTAAGGGTGGACTACTCCCTCCTCATCATGGTGGCCGCCGGGATGATGAAGATGGCCACGTGTGATGATTTCCCCCTCCGGCAGGGTGCCAAAATGGGGTCTAGATTGGTTTTTCGTGGCTCCAGAGGCTTGCGGCGATGGAACTTCCGATCTAGGGTTATTTCTAGGGGTTTTTGTATTTATTGGATTTTTTGGTGTCGGTATCACGCGAAGATGGGCCTCGAGGTGGGCACAATCCACCAGGGCGCGCCTGGGCCCCCTGGCGCCCCCATTGTCTTGTGCTCACCTACTTCACCTTCTAGTCCTCCCACGAAGCTTCTAGTGCCTCTTTTTTTTCAAAAAAATCGTCAAAAAGTTTCGTTGCATTTGGAGAATGTTTATTTCTGCAGAAAAAAATAACACCACGGTAGTTCTGCTGAAAACAGCGTCAGTCCAGGTTAGTTCCATCCAAATCATTCCAAAACCATATAAAATTATTGTAAACATGGCATGAATACTTCATAAATTATAGATACATTGGAGATTTATCAGGATCTCATGAAGGTTTTTGTTAAGTTTTGTGTGATTGAAGTTTTCGAGTTTTGGGTGAGATTGCGATGGATGAAGGAATAAGGAGTGGCAAGAGATCAAGCTTGGGGATTCCCGAGGCACCCCAAGGTAATATTCAAGGACTCCCAAGCAACTAAGCTTGGGGATGCCCCGAAAGGCATCCCCTCTTTCTTCTAATGACCATCGGTAATTTTACTTGGTGCTATATTCTTATTCGTCATATATCAAGAGTTTTCCTTGGAGCGTCATGTATGATATGAGTCTTTGCTTTGTTTGATTTTTAGGTTGTCAATAATCCTTGTTAAACACACCCATTTGAGAGAGCCATATGTTATCATGAATAGTTAGAATTGATCTTTGTGCTTCACTTAAATTTTTTGAGCTAGGAAATTGCTCTAGTGCTTCACGTAAATCTTTTAGAGCACGGTGGCAATTAAATTTTAAAGAAATTAACTCTCATGCTTCACTTAAATTATTTGGGAGTTTTTATAATTAAACTTTAAAGAAATGAACTCTCATTCTTCATTTATATTATTTTGAGAGTTGATATATGAGGGTTTTTTGAAGAAATATTTATGCTCTAGTGCTTCGCTTAAATTATTTTGAGAATTGTTAATAGCAATGGTAATTTGCACGAGATATGAATTTGGTCCCGAAGTGATGAATATTCAAGAGGGATATAATAAAAACTTTCATGAAAAGAAAATTGGATATTAAAAACTTGATTCCTTGCAATAGTTTTGTGATATGGAGATAGTGATATGTGAATCATGTTGGTGAGTAATTATGCTTTACTAAGAATATTGGTGTTAAGGTTTGTGATTCCCTATGCAAGCACGAAAGTTAATAGTTATGCAACAAAGTTATATCCTAGTTGTGGTGCATTATTCAGTGTTAGTTATGTTTAATGCGTGTTTATGACCTTTTTTTTGTTGCTCGCTTCTAGATCTATTTGCTAACCTCCATTTTTACTAAGCGGGAATGCTGCTTGTGCATCCAACTCCTTAAACCAAAGTTGTGCCAAATGAGTCCACCATACCTACCTATATGAGGTATTTCCATACCGTTCCAAGTAAATTTGTATGTGCCAACTCTAAAAATTCAAAATATATTTCTGTTTCGTGTGCCTGTACCGCTCATGAAGCGGTAGGGGGTGGCCAATATTTCCATGCTAGGTATTTTATTCTCACAATTAGTGTTTATGCACTTGTCATTGCACGAGAGTGTGGCAGGTAATAGGGATGTCCAGTCCCGAAATGATTCTTTTTCTAATATGATGTTAAATAATAAATTCCTCGGAAAGTGTTGGTACGGAAGGCACCCATGGATACGGCTAGCCATGGATTGTGTAAGAATGGTGGAAAGGAAATAAACTTTATTTTCTGTTTGGGAACCGCCTACGATGTATCTAGCATGGAAGACATTGGGAATTCTCAGTCATTTTCATTGACAGGAAAAGCATGCATCTCAAAATAATTTTACCTCTCAATTTAAGCTATGAGCTCTAGCACCTCTATAAATCTCTGTTTCCCTCTGCGAAGAGTCTATCTATTTACTTTTATGCAATTTTTATTTTTTATTTTGAGTCTCCATCTTCCCTTATAAAGCACCAACTAGGGAACACTATTGTCATACTTGTGCATTGGATGTAGCTAATATTTTAGTGTGTTCCATGAATGGATCAATGATCGAGCATAATGGGCTAGGGATAGCTTTCTTTAGCATTGATATTTTGAAAGACATGCTTGCTTGTTGATATGCATGAGTATTGATGTCTTCATGTCAAATTATAGACTATTGCTTTGAATCACTCAAGTCCAAATGTCCATGCTATAAAAGAAACGATTATATGATGAATATGATAGGTATAATTCCACATCAAAAATTCTGTTTTTATCATTTACCTACTCGAGGACGAGTAGGATTAAGATTGGGGATGCTTGATATGTCTCCAATGTATCTATAATTTCTTACTGTTCCATGCTATTATAGTATCAATCCTGATGTTTTATATACATTTACAAGCAAATTTATATCAGTTTTTTGGACTAACCTACTAACTTAGTGCCTAGTGCCAGTTGCTATTTTTTGCTTGTTTTTTTACTTTGCAAAATATCAATACCAAACAAAGTCCAAATGCCACGAAACTTTTTGGAGATTTTTTTTCTTGCGATAAGAGACCCTGGAAGCTTGGGAGGCCACGAGAAGATGAAGGAGTGTCCAACTAGGTTTGACTTATCTTTACATGGGAAGAGGTGCTTTGTAATGGGTTCGATCTTGCGGTGCTCAATTCCAGTGAGAGAAATGGACGACACGTTTGTATCCTGATATTAAGGGTAAAAAGATGTGGTCTGTTTGAGTTTATCTTGTCTGTATCATGTCATCTTGCCTAAAGCATTACTCCGTTTTGCCATGAAGTTAATACACTAGATGCATGTTGGATAGCGGTTGATGTGTGGAGTAATAGTAGTAGATGCAGCGGTCTACTAATCTTGGACGTGATGCCTATGTATGATCATTGTCTTGGATATCGTCATAATTATTTGCTTTTCTATCAATTCCCAACAGCAATTTGTTTACCCATCTTATGATATTTTCTCGAGAGAAGACTCTAATTAAAACTATGCCCCGGGGTCTATCTTCTATCATATATTAAATCTAAAATATCTTGCTACAATTTTCTTTTATTTATTTTATTTTGTATTTCTGTCAGATCTATCTATCAAAAATTATACAATTTAATCTTGCTCGTAACCGTTGAGGGATTGACAACCCCTCTACGCGTTGGGTTGCAAGTATTTGTTGTTTGTGTGTAGGTGATGTTTACATAGTGTTGCTTCGTTCTACTACTGGATTGATAACCTTGGTTTCATAACTGAGGGAAATACTTATCTCTATTGTACTGCATCATCCTCTCCTCTTTGGGAAAATCCCAACGCTGCTCACAAGTAGCATCGGGGAGAGAGGTCCTGGAGTGTTGGCAACCAGCAAGCAAAGTAGGAGCGAGAGCCAAGACAGCGCCACCGTTTATGCATCACGACCACCTAGCAGGGAGGAGTTAGATCCGGAATTTTTTTTTGCTAGTGATCAAGAATTGGGCCGCAAATCTCTACTATCTCAAAATCTCCCCCCATAAGCATGCGTTTTATACTGAAATCTATGACTATGTGTTAGAGCCAGGATAGGGAGGTTGAAGAGGGGTGTGCATTGTACCAGGTTTTTGGGCGAATCAATGGTTTTCTGCATGGGGGTGGTTTTGTGGCGTGGAGATGCAGGGGCTGGAATCGTGGACGTTTTGAGCCAAAAGTGTCCAAAATTTGCCCAACGCATAACAGTTAGTTGCTGGAGATACTGGCGCTAGTTGCCTAGAGATCCGCTACCAGGAGTGTTGGGTTTTATTTCGCCCAAAACTTGCCCAACACATGATAGTTAATTACTGGAGAGGTTGACACGAGTTGCCCAAAGATATTTTTAGCAACAAATTAATTTAGTTTGCCCCAAAGTTGTTATTTTCAGTAGGATAAGTTTCCTACATATAGACAATACTTGCCTAAATTACCTAAGTTTGTAGATATTTTGTTATCCACTATTTTGATACACAGAAATAGCTTTTCATTTGGTCCACCTAAATATGCAAACCATTTCGGTTGTAACATAATCAACACCCATTATTTTATACATGGATAATGTTAGCAAAAATAGCCTTATAGTATTAGAAAGTACTTGTAGGCTAGGATAATATTCAGGGAAAGTACTTCATGGCAAAGTTGCCTAACTCTGTAGTATTGTAGAAAAGTTAGGGGAAATTACACTTTAAACAACTGGTCTATAACTTCTGTCTACCTCTAAAGCTAAGTTGATTATAGTACTTGAAAGTACTTGTAGGCAAGTTAGGATAATGTTAGGGAACTTTAGAGATGCTTATGAAACTTTAAAATGATGTTAGGCAACTTGGAAGTCATGGTGTTCAACTTAGGGGAAAGTATTTTGAGTTGATAGACATCCATGATAGGAAACTTTATATGTGATATTAGGCAACATCCAAGTAGCCCCATATAGCATCAAGTTGCTTCCTGTAGTACTGATAGCCAACTTAGAAGTGCTTGGGCATAGATATGTAATCATGATAGGCAATCTTTTGCAAAGTTGCTTCTTGTAGCATCAAAGTTGCCTCAAATAGCACCAAAGTCTTGTTGTTTCATTGGTAGTCAACTTTAGAGTGCTTGTGGTAGATATGTAATTGTGATAGGCAATATACTGCAAAATTGCTTCCTGTAACACCAAAGTTGCCCCAGGTAGCATCAAACTTCTTGAAAAATAAAGTTTGGCGAAACATACCCATATGGGGTCTTGTTTCAAAGAGCTCATTGCAAGAAGGCAAACGGTGAAAATGAAACTTAATTTTGACGCTCAGTTTAAAAGTTATAGCTTTTTATTTTTTCTTGAATGAACTAAATGCACGAGATGCATTTCCTAACTTGTGTGCTCCATATGATTGGAGGAAGGAGTGACGGAACCACGTGGTGGGGAGGCAAGATCTTTTATGTTGAGGGCCACATGGGATAGGGACAACCTTTCCTTTTTTGGACGGTGTGGACAGAGTTTTGCCTTTTTGGGGTGTATGCTTGGAGGCACTAGCCAGCCAACGGGTGCTGGCTAGCCGTGTCATTATTATGCTTCCCTCCCCTGAAGCTTTTACACATGTGTAGCTTCCTTTGCTAAAAAAACATGTGTAGCTTCACATCGATGTATTACTTTCCTCTGGGTTTTTATTTTGTTTATTTTTTTTATTTCAGTTTTCTCTATTTCTTTACCGGTTTAATCAATTTTCTGTTTCCTTTGTTCTGTCATCGGTTTTCTTCTTTATTCACGGTTTTAATGGGAATTTTTCTTTCTTTTTTTGTTTTTCTTTGTTTCTTTCTTGGTTTTTACTGGGTTTTTTTTCTTTTCTTTTCTTTCTTTTATTTGTTTCTTTCCTGGTCTTCATCGGTTTTATTCCTTTTCCTATTTTCACACTTTTTCGCTATTTTCTTTGTTTTGCACTGATTTTATTTGGTTTTATTTTCATTTTTCCTTAGTTTTATCCTTTGCTTTGTTTTACGTTTTCAATGTTTTTCTTTGATTTGTTATTCTTTTTTAGGATTTCCCCCCCTCTTTTCGTTTACAACAGGAATATTTTTTTACATGTTTAACATTTATGTAAAAATATGAAAACTTTTTTGTGTACATCTTGAACATTTTTTCAAATACATGATTAGCATTTTTTCCAAACAAATATTTTCAGGTCAAATTTTTATCATATGCAATCTACATTTTTTTATACATCAAAAATTATTTCATACACACATTTAACATTTATTAATACATATTTTTATGTCTACTTTTTGGAATATAGATTGTACATTTTAAATACATCAAGAGCATTTTTTACATACATGTTTAATATTATTAAATACATGATTAATATTATTTTAAATACATTTTTATGTCAACTTTTTTGCATAAACAATTGTACAGATTTTATATATCAAGAAGGTATTTTATACATGTTTAAAATTTATTAAATACATGATTAAAAAGTTTTCATATATATATATATATATATATATATATATCTTTTGATGTCCACTTTTTCGCACACAAATTGTATACTTTTTTTGTATACACGATGAACATTTCTTTATGCATGGTATTCATATTTCTTCATGTATATGTTATGATGTCTACTTATTTCCATAGACATTGTACACTTTTTTAATACATTAGGAACATTTTATATACATGTTTACATTTTTAAATGCAGTCAACATTTTTCAATTATGTATGTAAAGTTATTTTTTATAATAGATATATTTAGAATATTTCAAAATATAAGCAAAAGTTAAAAAGCAAAGTAAGAATGTAAAATGAGAGAGAGAGAGAGAAAAAACAATCAATGTCTATTGTGCCCGATGGGCTAGCCCATTCTGGGCGCTGCTTGACGCGAGGCTGCACTATGCCTCGCTACAAGCGAGTCATAGTCACGCCCACTCCACCTTGCTCACATAAGCATTAGACAAATCACGATCGCCAACGAAATTGTGTGACGCCCCTCTTGCCTCCTCATATCATCTTGGATCGACCGCGTCCAAGACAGCGCGGCGGTTCGAGTCATACAACTTTGGCTATTAGGGCTTTGGCAGTCGCCAAGGCAGATCGTCATGCACGGCCACCGTTCCTACGAGCGAGAAGGACGACAATCCATGACCGAGGACACCTCCTTCCAACAGTTTGAATCTAGGTGAGACTGGTGCTTAGTCTTGCACACGCACACGTACTAATTTTTCGGAGGAGAAACTGAGAATTCACTGTTGCTCCTCCTATTTAGGGATTTTAGCATCGGTTTGTAATTTGCAGGAATATGTGACCGTTAAGGATTCTATCATCCCAAGAAAAGTTGAGCCATGGAAAATCCATATCTACTTCACATGTTAGGAGACGTACTAGAAAACAAATTATTTGGTCCTACGAACACGGTCCAGGATCATTATATGCATAAGGGTTTAGATCAGATTGTTACCAACTCTGAGTTGCAGCGGAGTAAGAGTTGATGAAGATCGTTCTTGAAGTCCTTCAAAATATCCATGATCGTCTCTTGAACTATCCACGACGATCCCTCGAACAAAAGACCAAAGCACGGCATCTCTACTGATTGCAAGCGTACATGCTTCCGACAACGCTTCACCGTCCAGAGCCAATCATCGCCGAAGAATTAGAGGGAGACGATTAGAGCCACATAGGGCCTCTAATTATGAGGATGGGGAGAACTAGATCTAGCTCTAATTTTATCAACTAAAACTAGAACTAGAGAACTAGAGAAGGCTCCAAAACTTATCACTACAAGGGCTAAATCCTCAAGTATATATAGGTTGAAGGAAGAGGGAGGGGTGGCCAACTTGGGGAGGGGTTTCCCTTCCCTTGCGCCGGCCTAGGGGCTGGTGGAGTCCAACTCCACCTCCCTAATTCGGCCTCCCCCTTGGGCGCCTCCACTAATGGGCCTTAGGGCCCATTAACTCTCCCCTAGTAGGCATTTTCTTATTTTTTATAGCCCATTGACCATGAATAAATTTTAGGGGCCTCCTAATCATATTAGATCCCTTTATAATTTATATTTAAGTCCTCGAAAACAAGATCCACTTGTATATCAATTCCCTCTATTACCCGGTAAACCCCAAAACTCCTTCGGTCACTCCGAAACGCTTCCGGTTTCTCTCAAAACTATTTCTAATACCAAAGAAAATATTTCATAAATATTTTCTCATAACTCCTGCTCCACTAATACTCGACAGATTGTGATTCCCTTAAGTTTGTGACCCTGTAGGTTTGATAAAACATAGGCTTGAATAAAACCCCTTTCCTTCAATGACCGATAGCGGAACCGTGGACATCCATATTGATCCCTATGAATACACAAATGATATTCGAGTGAACCTTTGGTTATCATGTGCTATTCCCTTTGCTTCGAGATACTTTACAAAACCCGAGGTGGGATGTATCGTTATCTTCTTGAGTCACTCACATGCTCACTATACCGGTCTCCTCATTACCGATTTTGTTCTTATTTCTCGCTGACATGTTTCGGCATCCTTGTGACCTAGTCACCCGTGTCCATCCAGAATATGATGGACACTATCACATCGAGTGGGCCCTAAGAATATCTATCCATTGTTGGAGGAGCAAATCCCACTCTTAAGCTTTCTAGTCCCTTGTCAAACTTTTTGATGTACCTGTAAGTTGTTATTATGATCATCGTGTTACAGATGACGTTTGAGCAACCGAAAGTCCATCGTACGGTAAGAAGTTACTACAATACTCTCATGGTCTAAGGAACTAAAGCATACATTAACTCTCTGTGTTATACCGATTGACTTGTGACGATAGTATCTCAAAGTATGACAAACAAGTTGGGTCAATTCAATATGATTGTTATTCCAACGTCATATTCTCAAAGTAATTTTGTGACTATCATTACACTTTAATGATATCCCAAGACCCGGAAAACATGATCACAAACAACACTTGAGCTACTTCTAAAGGCAAGAATAGGAATTGGGTTTTACGGTTTATCATTCTACACGTGTATATGAGTCTTCCACTGAATCGCATATTTCAGGATCATGGCAGTTATGGCATAGAATATAAAATCTTAATTATGAATATGGGGAAAATAATACAATATTACTGCCTCTAGGGCATATTTCCAACATCACATAGGTATTGTCAATTTTCCTTTTGAATTCTCTAACCAGACTGTTGTTAGTTAGTTCAACCATTGCAAACCATTCAACTTTAATCTTAAATTATGAAATTTTAGATATGAGGAGGTCTTTGGTTCCTAGAGCAAGTATTGAGAATGCAAGTGTTGTGCCACCAAACCCAGAGATTGACCTCCCCATTCATGTTGCAAATAATAGGGTATTTAATCTGGATGTAATTTAGTCTGATCTTGCATTGAGAAAACAAATTGTTGAATATGCACCACAAAACAAATCCCTGGACCTAGGAGGGCCGCGGATGGGCTCAGTGGGTTGCGACTGGAGGTGGGTGGAGGTGGCTGGCTTGGGGTGAGGGGAGCCATCAGATATGATATCCAAGGGCACAAATCGAAAGGGAGAGCTAGTGTGGCTTGGTTGAAATTTGGATCATATCGGAGAGGACGAAAAGGGTAGTGGCTGAGAGGACAGAGAGGTGGGGGTTAGGGTTGGGAACCCCCATTGGAGGGGAATTGTGTCCAAAAATTGTAGAGAGAGCTGTCATTTATAGAACGGGGTGGATGAGCTAGGTGGGATGGGCTAGATGAGATGGAAGCTGGGTTGGACAGTTAGACAATTTTATTTAGCAAATGATTTATTATTTAACCGGCTATAATGTGCGTTCATATTTAACAATTTGGGTACAAAAGGAACTCCGGTTGACACAAAATTTGAAACGTAGCTTTTGTAGGATATATAAAAGTGGCACACAAAATGTTTGAGGTCATTTGAACTTTGTTTAAGTCTCAATTTAGAAATTTCCTAAAAGAAAGTGGGTTTAAACTAGAGAAGCAGGATATGGGCATGCTAAAATTGTGAAACAATTTGGGTAGCTTCTAAATGTCGCAAAAAGAGTGTGTCAAAGGTTAGGGAGTGAGTCTCGGTGCAAGAGATAAAAAAGGAGAAGAGGGTTTACTTATTCACCATTTTCAAAATGATGAAATGAAATTTTCAAACTAATTATTTAATTAATGCAATATGATGCGAATGAGATGCATATGAGACCCATGGTTGAAGAATGATGTTTTTCGTTCTATTGAAATCCTGCGTCGAGCCGATGTTGCTGTGGTGTTGTACGCGATGAAGAAAATTGGGCGAGCTGCCCACGGAGAGGCATTGCAGGAAGTTCCACGCACCGACCGCTGCATCCCTCGACCAGCCTCCCAACTTGCCCGCAAGGATCACCGGGTCTGCGCCTATTGATTATCTCTTCCTTCTCCCGCCATCCTTCTACATGGCCGTTAGTGCATCTCCACCACGAGAAGACACCAGATTCAGTTTCAGTGGTTGGTGAGTAGCCGATGGAGGAAGGAGATGGTCAGGTGGTGCTGGCATTGGCTCCGGGACAGAGAGTGGGGGAAAGGGGGTCGGGTTGGATTGGAGTGTGGGAGGAAGAAGAGGATAGGAGAGAAATGATATGGCATGTGGACCTGCATTGTTAGTGAAATTAAAAAATGAGCGCAACTAGGATTGTTCATTTTCCCAGTGTGCCAAACATGTTTAGGGCTAGGATTGACCACAAATGATAAAGATAGGGTGCCGATTTTAGGGATTAAAGTTGAGAGTTCAATTTTTTTCTTTCCCAAATGCACACACTCATAGTATAAAGAAGGAAGCGGGGAAGACACCTGTCCACAATGGTGGTTCACAAATTACATGCAAATCAGTCAAGTCCACCTCCACCCTATGCCTAAGCTAGCTACTCCCGTTTTCCCACCATGACAACACTCCAAAAAACAAGTCTTGATCCCCCTTGAGTAAACCAGCAGCTCGCCAAGTTCTTCTTTCTCTGTCAATGCTCTTGGCCAGCCGAGAGATGGACAGTGTGGCTCCATCAAACACGATATCGTTGTGCTGCTTCCAAATGGACCACACGACAAGAACCACAATTCCACATATGTCCTTTTTGCAGTGCCCATTGCCTTGCTTGTTGGTGCACCACTCAAAGAGTATATCCATCCCCTATGGGGTCCGGTCCGGTCTTCCGAGGGCCCTGCACACATTGGACCAAATTTCTCTTCTGAACACGCATCCTATATACCTAAGAGATTCATCCCCACTATCTAATTTATCTCCACATGCAGACTATCCACCTAAGCCATGCAGCCACATCAGCCCACCTAATATTTTTTGTTCAAGGTGCATGCACCACATCATCCCGTTTTTATAATGCTAAAAAAAATCAAGCTATCCCTTTTCCTGTCGCCTCCGGCATGCATGGGTCGTAGAAATCCTGCCCAATTAACTGCCCATCGATTAATTTAGATCATATTCATCTTCTCCACCGAATGGCAGCCCTTTTCTTTTTCCTGTTCGTCTTATGTAGCCCTTTTCTTTTTCCTGGTCTCTTCTGTAACTGACAAGCCATCCATCGATCATATAAAAAGATATCAATTGGTTCCTGCTCGAAGCGCCAAGGGTTGCCACCGCCTGCCTTGTTCCTCACTGTCGTCGTTGCATCACAAGGGCCCTCACGATAGCCCGATCCATCCCGTCTCCTCTATGCAGCCCCTTCGTTCTGCTTCCCCAATCCATCCCCATTCCTCCCGGTCTGGCCCCTGCGTGAGGAGGAGGATTGTGTTAGGTACTCTCTTGATTATCTCTTGGTTACAATGGTTTGGATACAAGCAGAGACTCATCCCAGGATAGGAGATGAACAATGGGAAAGAGGAACACACACACACGCCGCCGCCGCCTGTTCTGAGCCTAGCCGGGATGAACATTGTGCTGTCGACCTGCTGGCTTATATATCTCCTTCCTCGTCTGCCTTGTCGGGCTCAAACATATAGGACACCCACTGCGGTCCAGTAAACTTGTGGTTGGGCCTGGGCTCTCTCTTGGGCCGAGTCGTGGTGGCGCCCTCCTTCTCCTGGCGACCCTGGGCGTTGTTAGCTGGGTCGCTAACACCCCCTCCTTCAGACACGACTTGTCCCCAAGTCGGTGCCGTTGGGAAGCGACGACGAAGATCTTCCAGATCCTCCCACGTATCTGGTGTTGCCGTTGGATCGCGCCAGCGCACCAATCCTTGCTCCAGCATTCTGCGAGACCCGCGGCGCCATCGCCTCTCCAATATCTTGACAGGAACATTAACCACATCAGTAGGAGTAGGAAAAGTGGAAGAAGCACTGGCACCTGGGTGTAGGACACGTCGCAGTTGGGAGACATGGAACACCGGAAAGATGGCTGAGTTGTCCGGCAGCTGGAGTTCATATGTTACTGCATTGATGCGTCGAATCACTGGATATGGCCCGAAGAACTTGAAGCTTAACTTGTGGTTCGCTCGACGCGCAACTGAAGTTTGAATGTATGGCTGAAGCTTGAGAAAAACTTGGTCTCCCACTTGAAATTCACGCGGAGTGCGATGTTGATCCGCCTGGTTCTTCATCACTTGCTTGGCACACAACAAATGTTGGCAAAGGACATCTTGCATTTGTTACCGCTCCTCGAGCCACTCATTCAGCTCAGGTATGGGTGTCGCGTTGTCCACTGTGATGCCCAACTGCCGCGGTTCCTGCCCATAAACCACCATGAAGGGGGTCTTTCCTAATGTTGAATGGAAAGCTGAGTTATACCAAAACTCTGCTAAAGCCATCCACTTGCTCCAATTCTTGGGTGAACTATGCACAAAGCAGCGGAAGTACGTCTCCAGACTTTGATTAACCCTCTCGGTTTGCCCATCCGTTTGTGGATGATGAGAAGAACTCATTTTCAATTCAACTCCTTGCAGCTTGAATATTTCCTGCCAAACTTTACTTGTGAACACCGCGTCCCGATCCGAGATCAAAGCTTCAGGCATGCCATGGAGTTTGTAGATATGATCAATGTAGAGTTGTGCTATTGTTTGAGCTGAGTACGGATGAGAGACTGGTAGAAAATGTGCATATTTGGAGAAAGTATCCACTACCACCAAGATGCAGTCAAATCTCCCCGATTGTGGCAGCCCTCCAATGAAATCCATGGAAACCAAATCCCAACAACGCTTAGCTACCGGCAGCGGGTGAAGCAGTCCTGGGTAAGGTTGGCGATCTGGTTTTGCTTGTTGATACACTTGACAAGCCTGCACATGGTCTTTAATATGTTGTTTCATCCCTGGCCAAGCAAATAAATGCCTAACACGACGATACGTTGCTGGAAACCCTGAATGCCCCCCAACCGAACTGTCATGCAAAGCTCTCATGATCTGTTGCTGCAGTTTGGTCTTATTGCCCAACCAAACACGGCCTCGAAAATGCAACACTCCTTTAGTGTAAGTAAACTTGCCCCCTGCCACTGGTGCGACTGCCAATTGTGCTATTAGTTGTTGTGCTTTAGGATCTTTTTCATAGCCTTTTGTCACCTCTTGCAGCCATGCTGGCTGACACATAGAAATTGCAAGCACTTGAGCTTGTTCATCCACCGGCCTTCTGGATAACGCATCGGCAGCATTGTTATCAGTAGCTTTGCGATAGCAGATTTTGTATTGTAGACCCAACAACTTCGTGAACGCCTTTTGTTGCCATGGTGTGTGAAGTCGCTGCTCTTCTAAATGCACTAAGCTCCACTGATAAGTCTTGATGATAAACTCAGAGAACTGCAAATAGGCACGCCACTGATCCACGGCCAACACAATTGCAAGGTATTCCTTCTCATATGTCGACAGTCCCTTGGTTCTTGGTCCCAGTGCTTTGCTTAGATAAGCAATTGGATGCCCTTCTTATTGCAACACGGCTCCCACCCCATAGTCACACGCGTCTGTCTCCACGATGAATGTTTTGGTGAAGTCTGGTAGGGCCAAGGTAGGTGCTGTAACCAAAGAATTCTTCAGGGTGTCAAAAGAAACTTGAGTGGCATCTGTCCAATGAAATGGTACATTCTTGCGCAACAAGTTAGTCATAGGCCGCGCAATCATCCCAAACTGCTTGACAAAACAACGGTAATACCCTGCTAAGCCCAGGAATGCCCTCACTTCCTTAACTGATGTTGGGGTAGGCCAACTGGCCACTTGTTGTGTCTTCTCATTGTCTATTGACACTCCCTTAGCTGATATGGTGTGCCCCAGGTAGTTCAATTGTTGTTGTTCAAGCACACACTTTGACTGCTTCACATACCACTGGTCTTTCTGAAGGATCTCAAGGACCTCGCGTAGATGTTGCAGGTGTTGAGCAAAAGATTTACTGAATACCAAGATGTCATCGAAAAAAACCATGACACAGTAGCGCAAAACTGGATGCAATGTGATGTTCATGGCACCAAGGAAAGTTGCGGGTCCTCCTGCCAATCCAGCTGACATGACCTTAAATTCAAAGTGCCCTGAGTGTGTTTGGAAAGCGGTCTTGTACTCCTCACCCTCTGCTAGACGTATCTGATGATATCCCGCACGTAGATCCAATTTAGAGAACCAGCATGCACCAGCCAACTCATCCAAGATTTCTTCGATAACTGGCACTGGATATTTGCTAACGATAGTCATCGCATTGAGACGCCTGTAGTCAGTACACATACGCCATGTGCCATCCTTTTTCTTCACCAGAATAATAGGTGAAGAAAAGGGACTACTGCTTCGCTGAATAATGCCAGCTTTTAACATTTCCATAATTTGTTTTTCTATCTCTGTTTTCAGCTCTGGTTTATGTCTATATGGCCTCACATTCACTGGTTGTGACCCTGCCATCAAAGGTATCTTGTGGTCACACTCACGCCGTAGTCCGGTGGGCTCTGCAAACACGTCAGCATATTGTTCCAATATTTCAGCAACAGCCGGTGGCAGCTCTGTACACTCAACTGATGTCACGGTGTCTGAATCACTGTCGAAACAAACCTGCACAGTGTAAGCCACAGCTGAATTCTTGGCAATGCTGGCCAACTGCAGACTGTTGAGTTTCTCACATCGCGGCGATTTTGTTGCTACCCCCCAAAATGACATCATATGATCCCAAAGGAATAACTCTGAAGTTTGTGCTGAACGTGTGGCCTTGTGTATACCATGCACAAGCAAGGATCTCCTGAGTACACTGTAGTTCAGACCCATTGGAAACTGATACTCTCACTGGTCTGCTCATCATCTGCAATCCTTGCAACTGAGAAGCCATTTGTTGAGACACAAATGACGCGGAACTGCCCGAATCCACAAGCATGAGCACCTCTTTTCCTTGTACCCAACCATGCAATTGCAAACAACTGGGAGCTTCTGTGCCTGTAGCTGCATGAAGAGATAAATGCCAAACTTGTTCCACTGTGGTTTCCTCCACTAGCTGATGTTCCTGAACTTCCTTGCTTGGAAGAGTATCCATGTGAAATAAATCCAACAGTTCCTCAATTACTTGCAGTCTAACAGTCGGAGGACAAATATGATCGTGCCCCCAACGCTCGCCACACTTGAAGCATAGACCTTTTGCAAGGCGATAATTGCACAGAGCTGTGACTTTGGTTGCCTCATTACTGGCACGAGCACTTTCAGTCCCCCTGCGGACGTCAGCTGTGGGTGCTGCATTTGGGAGCCGCACGGGTGGCGCTGGCAAACAGAGCGGAGTCTGATACTTGGGACGAGCAGCATACGGCGAGTATCCGGCCGCCTCGCTTCGGGTGTGTCTCTGGCCTTCAGACACTTCTTCTTGCAAGATAGCCAATGCACACGCAGTATCAAGATCACTGGGGCGTTGTACCATGACCACGGAACGGATATCTGCCCGTAGCCCCTCGATGAACCTCGTCAAAAAGTATAATGGATGTATTGCATCAGAGTATGACATCAAATGATTCATGAGAGTTTCAAACTGTTCAATGTATTCAGAAACAGTACTAGTTTGTCGCAGAGCATAAAATTGCCTAATCAGAGTCTGGTGTCGATCTCGACCAAATCGAGTGCACAACAAGGTGCAGAAGGCCTCCCAATCTAGATCGTCAATTTTGGATTGAATAGATTGTAACCAAATGGCTGCAGCACCCGTGAAATGAAGTGTCGCCATGGGAACAAAGTAAGATGGGCTAATTTGAAACATAGAAAAGTACTGCTCACACAGAGTTTTCCAAATTTTTGGATTCTCACCAGCAAATTGGAAAAAACTAAGAGAAGGTGGAGTCTGGCCTAAACTTGCCATGACTTGACTTGAGGATAAATTGATGGCAGAAGGAGACTCGAACAAGCAAGGAAACAGAGGAGCCTGGGAATCGACCGTACCATTGGCCGGAGTTGCTGTCGGCGGGTGCTCTCCCCCCGACGACAGGCTCCGTGGATGATGATGCGCGTCGTGGCCATCGGGCCCATGGATCTCGTCGAGCGAGGCCAGACCACGAGGACCGGCAGTTCGCGACGAGCCACCTGTAGCAGCAGCAGCAGCAGCAGCAGCCCGAGAAGACTGTGTGCTCTACAGGGCGGAGACCGACTCCTACAGCTTGGCGAACCGGGCCTCGAGGTCCGGCTGCCATGCCGCGAGCGCCTCCACCTGCTCCGATTGGGCGTTGATCTGCCCCTTGAGGCCTTGGATGTCGGCGCGCGTGTCCGCGCTGGCTTGTGTCAGCGTCTCCGTCAACTTGTCGAGATAAGCTTTGAGCGCCGGATCCATGGTGGCGAACAACCGCTGGCGATCCGCGATCTGCTTGCGTGTCTCCATCGCGAGGAAGGGAGGTGGTTTGGCATCTGATACCAGGTGTTAGGTACTCTCTTGATAATCTCTTGGTTACAATGGTTTGGATACAAGCAGGACTCAGCCCAGGATAGGAGATGAACGATGGGAAAGAGGAACACACACACGCCGCCGCCGCCTGTTCTGATCCTAGCCGGGATGAACGCTGCGCTGTCGACCTGCTGGCTTATATATCTCCTTCCTCGTCTGCCTTGTCGGGCTCGAACATATAGGACACCCACTGCGGTCCAGTAAACTTGTGGTTGGGCCTGGGCTCTCTCTTGGGCCGAGTCGTGGTGGCGCCCTCCTTCTCCTTGCGACCCTGGGCGTTGTTAGCTAGGTCGCTAACAGATTGCACGAGGTGGAGAACTCCGGCCCCTCCTACCCCCACCATGGTGAGGCCTCCTTTAATGATTCATAGGTAGACAACGAGGACCCGGGACTGCTCGTTGTCGCCTCATCTGCACCAAGGTGGCCGATACGCTCCTGCACACTATCGGTGAACCCCACGCAGTTAGCTTTGCAGGCTGACGACAAGGACGACGGGCTGCTTGTTGTCGCCTCATATGCACCGCGATCGAGACCAATCTGCTCTGCATGTCGTTGGCAGGGACAGAGCCAGGAATTTGGTACAGGGGGCGAGTTCCTAACTTGAGCTCTTACATACTAATGAGCTTCGACCCAGCCCAAAAATTAAGACCATATAAAAGGCCAAAACTGAAACCATGTTTTCATTGATGTAAACACTAAACTACCAAATTGTCCATCTTCGACCAAACAAACTTCATTTTGTATTAAATTTATACAACAAAATTGGTACGTTGTACTACAAATAATTGATTTCAATCTGATTTTCATGTCCATCAATCAATGATCATTTATTTTAGACAAAATTAATTAAAAGATTTGAAGTTGATGAGAGGGGTCGTACAGGCATAGAGGAAGTCATGCATCTTTAGGTCCATGATGGCTCCTTGTGATAGTGCTTCGCCTAATCCACTTTATGCTGGCTAAAACAGTGATCAGGTTGATAATCACCTTCAGCAGGACTAGGGTTGCTCTCTTGGATAGGTTGCAGATCGTTTGCGTTTGCATCGTGTTCACATGGCTGACAACTTGAACCAATTGGCATAAAAAACTATGAATTGATTCATCTCTCTTCATCTTCATGTCTACACAAACACAATTAGAGAATAAAAAAATCCTAATTAGTTTTCCTTGTATGTAGTTCTACAATCACATAAGTACATTATAAGACACAAACTCATTTAATCCTAAAAAATAAACTAACCCTTTTTCCTCGCTTGGTCGATGTCGGTCGGCCAGAATGTGCATGTGGATCTGCGCGACGGCGCTTTCCTATCACCTTCCCTTCTCGACGGTAGATGATCTAGTAGACGGACACAACAGCGGCGGCGACGGCAGCGAGTAGATTTTTCCGATCGCAGGAAGCCAGGAACTAGCAGAGTGGAAACAAGCGACCAGAGGAAACTACCGTGTACGTGCGACGTGCGTGAGCGTGGGTCCTTCTGTTTCATGGTGGGTTGTTATTCTTTTCTTTTTCTTCTTCTAATATTTGGGCCTTTGACCGGCTACCTGCTGCAATCACTACATGGGCTTTGACCTGCTGCCTGCAAGTACGTGATATATACATATGGGCTTGATATATATACATGGGATATGGGAGGCACAGGGGGGCGAGACAAGTGCGTATCCACAACTTTTCTTCCTCTTGGAATCGTCCCTGGTCGTCGGGAATCCCACACCAAGGCCGATCTGCTGCACACACATAGCTGTCGTGACATGCATATCCGCAACTTTTTTTCCTCTTGCTTCCTTTTTGTGGATTTAGCTGGTGGATGCATCTATAATTGGTGGACTCATTCCAACATTGTTTCAATTATTGATTGCTCATGCCTAATGGTCTTCATGAGTGTCCTTTCTGACTGTAATCTATTCGATTTGGGTTTTCATGGTATCCCTTGGGCTTATAATAACAAGCAAGAGGGTTATAAAAATGTCAAGGTGAGACCGGACCTTGCAGTGGCGTGCCCCCAATGGTCTTCTCTGTTTCCAGACTGTAAGATTTCTCATGTTATAAGCTCAAGGTCTGATCATTGTCCTTTGCTTATTCAATTATTGAGAATTCCTCGTGTGGGTAAAATTGTTAAGCAGTTGAAATATGAGGCTTATTGGGAGAGGGAAGGTGTGGTTCTGGAAGACCAAATTAAAGTTTCTTGGAATGAAGGTAGGTATGTTGAGGATTTGAAAGATGTGGCCAACAATCTGAATTCATTCATGAAAATTTTACATGTCTGGAGTAGGAAATACGTTGGATATCTTCCCGAGAAGCTTGACTTGATTAGGAAGAGACTAAATGTGCTTTTTAAAAGAACTGACCGATCTGCTATGGTGGAAAGAGAAAGATTGCTGAAAGACACGGATGAGCTCCTGTATAAAGAAGAAATTTTATGGAAGCAAAGATCACGGATAGACAAAATTAAATGGGGGGGGGATCGGAATACCAAATTCTTCCACTCAAAGGCAACTTGGAGGGCTAAGAAAAATAATATATCTAGCCTGAGGAGAGATGATGGAACTATTACTGAGAATGTGGAAGAGATTCACGCCATCACAAACTCCTTTTTTAAGCATCTGTACACCAGTGATAGTATGGTTGACCCTTCGCGCATTATCCCTCTTGTGAAACCGCTTGTCAATGATGAAATGAATGTAGAATTGTGCAAGCCTTTTTCGGATCAAGAAATTAGTGATGTGCTTTTTCAAATAGGACCTCTTAAGGCTCCAGGTCCAGATGGATTTCCTGCTAGATTTTTTCAGCGGAACTGGGGTTTGCTCAAAGAGGATATTACTCGTGTCGTGAAGAAGTTCTTCGACACTGGTATAATGCCGGATGGGGTAAATGATACGGTTATTATTCTTATTCCAAAGGTGAAGAACCCACAATATGTTAAAGATTTCTGGCCTATCAGCCTGTGCAATGTTATTTATAAAATTATTTCTAAGTGCCTCGTGAACAGGCTGAGACCGTTACTGGATGGTATGATCTCTCCAACCCAAAGTGCCTTTATTCCTGGGAGACTAATTTTTGATAATGCTCTGATAGCCTTTGAGTGTATACATTCTTTGAGCATGCTTAAGGATAGGCGGGGCAATTATTGTGCTTATAAATTGGATTTAGCCAAAGCGTATGATCGGGTAAATTGGCACTTCCTGAAAAGCATGTTGGGGGCTTTGGGCTTTACAACAGGTTGGATAAACTCGATCATGGCTTGTGTGACGTCCGTCAAATTTTCAGTGCATTTTAATGGTCAGCTCCTCGAGTCGTTCACCCCTTCTTGTGGCATCGGGCAAGAGACCGTTTATCCCCGTATTTATTTCTTTTTGTGGCGGAGGCTCTTTCTTTGTTATTACAGGATGTGTGTGCTAAAGGAACTTTGCAAGATTTTAAGGTGAATAGGCATGCTCCGGGTATTTCTCATCTTTTGTTTGCCGATGACTGCTTGCTGTTCTTCAAGGGGTATATAGATCAAGCATTGACTACTAAAAATATTCTAGCAACCTATGAGAAGGGGACTGGTCAACTTCTAAGCCCGGATAAATGCTCTATTATGTTCGGAAAGAAGTGTAGCATAGAAGATCAAGTGGCTGCCATGGTAATCTTGTGTATTACTGCCGATGGTTTTGAGGATAAATCTCTCAGGCTTCCGGTACCTCAAGGTAGAATGAAGGCATGTAAATTCCAATCTACTAAAGAAAAGGCTCTTAAAATTCTATCGGACTGGGTAGAAAAATATGCGTCTTGTGGGGCAAAGAAAACTTTTATCAAATCAATTCTTTAGGCTCTTCCGGTATATGCCATGGGTATTTTTAAATTCCCGGCATCTCTTTGTGAGGATCTATCGCATATTATAAGGGACTTTTGGTGGGGCGACGAGGAGGACAGGAGAAAAACTCACTGGTTGGCTTGGGATAAATTGACTAGGACCAAATGTGAGGAGGCATGGGTTTTCGGGATCTAAGATTATTTAACCAAGCCCTTCTGGCTAAGCAGGCTTGGATATTGGTGGTTAACCCAGACTCCTTATGCTCCAAGCTGATGAAGGAAAAATATTATCCCCAAGGGCATATTCTTGACACAGCTTTTCCCCAAGCGGCATCGCTCACTTGGCAAGGTATATTACATGAATTGGATCTTTTTAAATCTGGTGTTATTTGGAGAGTGTGTGATGGGTCTAATATCAATATCTGGAGAGATAACTGGCTTCCAAGAGCCTCGGGCCTTAAAGTTACCGCAAAGAAGAATAGGACTAGGATCAAATGGGTTTCTGATCTAATGATGAGTGGACAAAGGAGATGGGATGAGAATTGATTAGGCACCTGTTTTATCCACGTGATGCAGAGGAGATCCTAAGTCTGCGGATTCAGTCGCATGGGGACGGTGATTTTGTTGCCTGGCACCATGAGAAGAATGGGTTTTTCTCGGTTAAAAGCGCGTATAAGATTGCGCTTAGTCTAAAGGACCGTAAAGATAACGAGGGCCAATATAGTGGTGCAATGTTGGGAGAGAGAAAAATTTGGGATATTATTTGGAAGGCCAATGTTCCTCAGAAAATCCGTATTTTTGCATGGCGTGTCGCTATCGATAGTCTGGCTGTCCAGATAAACCGAGTTCTCCATCACCAAACCACCCTTCGTACCTGTTCTATTTGTGGAGTGGAAGATGAAAGTACCTTTCATGCGTTAGTCATGTGCCCTAAGGCATATGCATTGCGCATGTCCATGAGGGATATTTGGATCTTGCCTATGAAGGAGGCTCCCAAGTATACTGGGGCTGATTGGTTTTTTGTTCTTTTGGATCAATTAAGCCCTACTATGCGTGACCAAATTATTTTCATTTTCTAGAGAGCCTGGCATTTGAGAAACAACATGATTTTTGGTAAGGGGAAGGAATCCGTCTCAGCCTCTACAAGTTTTGTACATAATTATTGGGCATCATTTGTCTCTTTTCATTCATACCCAGAGGTTGACTCAAAAAATAAAGGTAAGAGACAGGTGGCGGGATCATGTTCTACTCCTAATCCTTCAAAAGTTCAGGTGATATGGCAACTCCCCCCTTTGAACTATATAAAGACTAATGTTGATGCAAGTTTTGTGGAGAGCATTAGTGCGGCGAGTGTGGGGGCGGTGGCAAGGGACTCTTCTAGGAGGGTCATAGTCTCCTCCCATGGGATTTCATTGGACTTTGTAAAAAGCGTGGAGGAGGCAGAGCTCCGTGCTTGCATTGCCGGTCTTTATATAGGTATTACTCTACAAAATCCAATAATCTTAGAAACTGACTGTGCGTTTGTGGTGGCGACCTTGGAAAATGAAAATTTTGACAGGTCATCGTTGGTGGATTTGAAGAAGGAAGCGATGAGTATCTCCAAGCTTATATCTAGTCTTAGGATCTCCAAGATCAATCGCTCGGCCAATGTGATGGCCCATATAATTGCTAAATTTAGCTTTGATAATAGATCAGATGGTATCTTAGTTAGTGGTGTTCCGCCCTGCGTGGTGAATTTTGTAATGAGTGATTGTAATAATTATGTTGGTTAATTAATATATGAGGTGGTTTTCTAAAAAAATATTGATTGCTGATGTTATCCATCTGGGGATTTATGTATTTATAGTAAGTGAAGCTCCGTCGTCCACACATACAGTCTGAGAAAGTGAGAAGTGTATTCACCGCTAAACTATATCATCATGTTTACATTTCACAACAGTCAATCAAAGCCATCTGATGTTGGTCTTTTACTTGGAACAAATATACTGTTCTCCATTGTGGTCACCAAGATGAGCAGCTAGCTACTAGTGTCACGGTGATTAAAGGTAAAGTTATCATTATGGCACAGTTCTACTTGTGTTCTTGACTAATCTCATGCTAGAAACGTGTTGTTCTAAGGAGCGATTTGCCTGGGAAGACAACACAGAAGCATCTGATGCATATTGTACTACTTGGGTGCATTTTGGGCGCCAAGGAATGTAGCTTACAAGTTTCCATGCATAGTATCTTTTTGTTGTAAACAAATTCTGACTTTAGTGCGATAATTTGGATCGCAGTGCTTATGATAAGTACACATGCTCTTTTCAGACAAATGTTTTGAGACAAGAGAATTTGTAATCACTTTGGCAAAAAAGATAGAGAAAGGATTTTTATTTTTGTTGATATTGGAGCTCCATCACTCACTGCCACATAACGCAAGCAACTACAATGGTCATTTTTTGTGTAGATCATAAGCATGCAGATATGAAGGTGGATTTACGAGAACAGTTACAATAATATATACATTAATATTCATGTAAGCCATATGAAATTACTCATGCCCTGTATTTAGTAAAAAAAGATCGCATAATTCATCTTTTCCAATATTTACATTTAAACCAAGTATTGTGTCCATTGCAATTTTCTTATCTAAGTATGTAAGTACACTATGCAAAAAGTTGTTCAATTTATCTACCATCATGTTTATAGACTAAGAATTTCCGCAGCAATGCGTGGGGTATCATCTAGTTGTAGCAATAAGTGTGCGCTGATTTCTTCGTGTTGTGCACGGAAGGGGCAAGAATTCTGATGAGGCGGGCCTCTCCTGGCAAGCCTATCTGAAGTCCAGTTGTCTCGCAGTGCTAGCCAACTGAAGAATCGGCATTGCAGGGTAGCATTGGATTTCCACGTAAATTTGGCTGCTGGTGCGGCCCTCTCCAACAGAACTTGGCGGCATATGCTAAGCTGGCGGAATACTCAACGTCCTTTCCACCTAACATGGAACTTGGTGTACTGGAACCTGATCCGCCGAAACCCAGACATGAAAGTACTCCTGTAGCAGCTCTGGGTCCATATCCGGTCCAACATCCCTTGCCCAAGTAGCGTCTTGGAGGCCATCCATAACTGTTCTTTTTGCCCAAATCCAAGCAATGATTTTATCATAAAATCAGAGGAGCCAACTCTTGAACTCGCCATCCAAGGACCCATCTATCCTCTCAGAATAGGGCGCACGTGCCGTTGTCCACTGTCATATGTGCCGCTGCTCCAAATAGGGCTAGAGACACCGTTGGTATACTTAGAGTGAACTCATTCCATGGCCATGAATTGTCTGAACGCTGTAGCCATGGCCACCGGGCGTGTAGTGCAATGTTGAGCCACTTGAGGTTTGGGATGCCCAATCCCCTGGCCCATCTCGGCGAGCAAACAAATTCCCATTCAACCGCACAGGATCCACCTCGAGCTTGAGCCTTGCTGCACCATAGAAACCCTCTACATATCTTGATCATGCATGTCAGAGTCTTCAACAGTGTGTCCAACACAAGCATTGAGTGAATAGGTGGTATGGCACATAGAAAAAAATTCAGGAAAGGTATGGCACATAGAAATGATTGCACTAGAAGGAGGCGCCCACACTTGGGCATCATCGCCACACGCCATGTGGGCAAGTGAGCCGCTAGCTGAGCCACAAGACCATCAAACTGGGTTGCCATTTTCTTCCTTGTGGACAATGGCAATCCCAAATACTTGCACGGGAAGCTTCCTACCGGGCATCCAAGCATCATGCATATCAAATCCATTATCTCCTCGTGCATAGAATTGGCAGCGTATGACTCTTTGTCAAGTTGACATGGAGGCCGGATGCCACTCCATAGACTTGTAGGATGGCTGGACACATATGCATCTCTAGTTCCATTGGCCTCAAGAAAATCATTACATCATCGGCAAACATGGAAATCCTTTGTTTCAACCCCGATCTTCCGAGTGGTGAGAGCATCTCGTGCTCCGCAGCCAGGGCCGGCCCTGTGTTTCGGGAGGCCCTAGGAGAACTCAACGACATGGGCCCCTATGTCCTAAGTCCTAAGACCATATATGTATGTATGCGTGTGCATATATATATATATATATATATATATATATATACATACATACACATCTGGGCTATTCTGTTACGCGTAACAGAATATTATTCTGTTACCCTCTCTGTACTGACGTAGTTCATAGTTTGGACTGACGTGTTTTTCAACAAGAACTGATCTTCCTGCGTGCACGACGGACGGAAAAATGGGATGCAATGTGGAGCTTCCGGTCGTTCTCCGGCGCGATGCTGCGGGCCATTTGTTGCTAGAGGACACATGTAAGGGGTTCCGCACGTGCGCACGCTCAGCTGGATGTGTTTTGCGATCTGTAGTCACCGGAGGTGACGGCGTGGGCATTTTGGTGGCGGACGTGTTTTGGGCGTCAGTGTTTACTGTGGGGTTCGTGGGCCTCAATTTATGTCGTGTTTGCCATTTTTGATGTGAGAATTATCGGTATGTTAGAGTTTTTTGAGATTATTTTCATCTGTAATTTATGATTACAAGTCTTGGTGTTCTTGGTCGTTTTCCACGCCCGCCATGGAAATCTGTTCTTCTTTTTCTGTTGTTTTACTTTCGAATTGGTGTTGCAGGGAGAGATATAAGGATTGTATGAAAAGATTTGCGTTGTCAATTTTGTTTCTTTGAGTTGTTTCTAGCCCGGATTCCCATGTTATTTTGTCGTTGGCGGAGGTGGTGTATGGCGGCTAACTGTAAGCTGCGATTTCTTGTAATTTGGTCAAACTATGTGATTAAGTTGCGTGTTTTTCAGTGTTGTTTTGAATTGCTGCCGTATGTGTAGTTGGACTACTGCGTGCCAAAGTTTTATTACTGTGTGTTGACATCGGAGCCGCACCGATGGCTCTGCACTTTGATTATAAAGCCCGAGCCCTCTATCAGTTTCATTCTACGAGCTGCAACCAAAGAAAAGGGAGATGGATCCTGAGCTGGGAGAGGTCAGAGAGGAGGAGGGGGATGCCATAGATGTGAGGGCTGCAGTAGCGGAGCAGAGGAGGAGGAGGCCCAGGCGCAGGCAGATGGCGCGACGTGCTGCCGAGGAGGAACTGGAGGCAGAGTTCAACAGACAGCTTGCGCGTGAGGTGATGGATACTTGCAACTCCAATGAATTGGAGCTTATTTTCCTAGAGGGCAGGGGATGGAACCATATTCAGATCATTAGTTGGGCTAGAGCGAGAGCAGCCACGGCTCCACATCCATCCACCAGGGCAAAATGGCGTCATTTCTTTGATCGTTATGACTGAAGTAGTGAACATTATGTTTTTAAGATTTTTGTTGTGAGGGAGCAGATGTCTGAATGACTAAATGAATTCAACTTGTTTTTGTCTCTGAATGTGTTCTTTTGTCTGCATATGTTCGACATGTGCACCTTTGAACTGCTTGTTTATCTGAAGTTGAACTGATTTGCGGTCAAATGTTGCATGGCTTGTGTAATAACTATTTCCTACCAGCTGGCTTCCCATCTGCCTATTTATTATTTTTATAATCTACGAGTGTCCCTGACTATAAACGCTATCCATCTATGTGTGGTGTGTGGCCAAGTCTTCCACCTCCCTTTTCTTCCTTCTTCCAGAATCAGATCTAGGTTCCTCTCTCTTCTCTTCGTTGCCTTTTTCTATGTTCCTGTGTGTTCCATCGAGGATTGTTCATGCGGATGCCTGGCAAAGATGGCGCGCATAGCTGACGGCTGTGTGTACGAGTCTGGTTTGGAGCTCACTCAGACTCAGCGGTGTGGGCAACTTTCCTGTCTGCTGTACAGCAACCATGGGTTTCGTACACCCTATGTTTGTCGCCTAACGGATGGTGACTTGAAGGAATCATGGGTATGTGTTTCTATTCGTTTTATCTTCTACTTTCTTGTTGGTTTCTGTTTGAATCCCATGGACTGGATCTGCAGTTTTGTCTTATGAATAGCTAGTCTATATTTTTTTAATTTGGTATTGTCAGATTTTAACACTAGGGATTTCTGTGTGTATTTGTTCATTACTTAACAGTATTTTAACCATTTTTTGTATAGTCCCTGATCTGTTTATGAATAGATGTTTTTACTGTAGGTGTATTGATATGTATATTTCTTCAGTTTAGTCAGTTCACATGTCTAGTTAGTTTTGTGTTATTGTTTTGGTTCAGCTTTTTTCCATTTTAGTTTGTTATGCAAATCGTTCCTATATCTGTGTAATAATTCAGTTATGTCAGGTGTTCATTTTGTTTTGTACTCCCAGGCCCATTTGCAGAAAATGTCACCCAGGATCAGGATTGTTGCTCCTAGTTCCGGTGTTCTAAAGATGGAGACTTCAGACAAGAATGGGTATCAGTTGATGGATGTTTCCTACCACATCGACTTTGATGGTTGCATCAACCTAACTACTCGGTGGAAGGAGTTTGTGGCTGAGTCTGGATTTGAGGATGGTGATGTGGTTATGGTTATGTTCTCGAGAGAAGACGACTCTCTAACGTTCAGAATTTATGTGCTGTAGGTTTAAATGTGGCAAATGACGCCGGTTGTGAGATTTGTGTGTGGTCGATTATGTTGCAGTATTTTTTCTTTTAAAACATTTGCATGTGAGATGGTTGAATTGTATGGTATTATCAGAATGGTATGGAACAAGTTATGTAATGTTTTTCCTATTGTTCTGCTCAAGTGTAACTGTTTTTATTTATACATTCTTTATATTAGTAATGGAACAATTTCTATAGTTGAACTGATGGGCATCCTTTGTTTTGACTGGTATATTTTTCATGTTCATAACTCGCAGACGGTGCTATACGCTGATGATTTTTTTAGAACCCCTTTTTGTTGTTGAGTTTGCTGAAATTACATTCTGTTAATGATAGTACTGATCTATTTTAGGTTGTCAATTACCAATCAAATTTGTTTGTTGTATAATATTTTTTTCTTACTTTTTTACATGAATTTTGGAGCACATTTTCTCCTTTTTATAGATGAATAATGATAGTTTTGGTATTTTATAAAATTAAAAAAAATCTTCGCTGCACAATACTATTTTTTTTGTACTTGAACCTTATGAATTGTAGTAGTTGAACTTTTTGGAAATTCGTTTCTGAAATTTTTATTTATAGTCTTATATTTTTTATTTTTTTTACTTCTTATCATTAAGATGTGTTTGAACTTTTTTCAATATTTTTGTTTATTAACTGATTTTTCTTGTGAGTTTTTTTAAAAATTATTTGCATTTTTTATTTCTTGTGAATTGTATGGTATTATCAAAATGGTTTGGAACAAGTTATGTAATGTTTTTCCTACTGTTCTGCTCAATTATGAATGTTTTATTTATACATTCTTTATATTATTACTGGAACAATTTCTATAGTTGAACTGATGGGCATCCTTTGTTTTGACTGGTATATTTTTCATGTTCATAACTCGCAGATGGTGCTATACGCTGATGATTTTTTTAGAACCCCTTTTTGTTATTGAGTTTGCTGAACTTACATTCTGTTAATGATAGTACTGATCTATTTTAGGTTGTCAGTTACCCATCAAATTTGTTTGTTGTATAATATTTTTTTCTAACTTTTGTACATGAATTTTGGAGTACATTTTTTCTTTTTTATAGATGAATAATGATAGTTTTGGTATTTTATAAAATAAAAAAAATTAATCTTCGCTGCACAGTATTTTTTTTTTGTACTTGAACCTTATGAATTGTAGTAGTTGAACTTTTTGTAAATTCATTTCTGAAATTTCTATTTACATTCTTATATATTTTTTATTTTTTTTACTTCTTACCATTAAGATGTGTTTGAACTTTTTACATTATTTTTGTTTATTAACTGATTTTTCTTGTGAGTTTTTTTTTAAAATATCTGCATTTTTTATTTTCTGTCGTACGTGATCTACTGGATTTTTGTAATGGGGCGAAGTACTTTGTTGGGCCATCGGCCTGGGTCGTTGTTTTCGACCCGGATAGCTCGTCCCTCGCGGCTGTGCAGCACGGCATGCGCGTGAGCTATGTGTTTAGTCCCACCTTGCTAGTTGAGGGAGTCCTGGACTAGGGGGTGTCCGGACAGCTGGACTATCATCGTCCGTCGGACTCCAAGACTACGAAGATACAAGATTGAAGACTCCGTCCCGTGTCCGGATGGGACTTTCCTTGGCGTGGAAGGCAAGCTTGGCGATACGGATATGTAGATCCCCTACCATTGTAACCGACTCTGTGTAACCCTAGCCCTCTCCGGTGTCTATATAAACCGGAGGGCTTTAGTCCGTAGGACATAACCTCCATTACAACAATCATACCATAGGCTAGCTTCTAGGGTTTAGCCTCCTTGATCTCGTGGTAGATCCACTCTTGTACTACCCATATCATCAATATTAATCAAGCAGGACGTAGGGTTTTACCTCCATCGAGAGGGCCCGAACCTAGGTAAAACATCGTGTCCCTCGTCTCCTGTTACCATCCGCCTAGACGCACAGTTCTGGTCCCCCTACCCGAGATCCGCCGGTTTTGACACCGACATTGGTGCTTTCATTGAGAGTTCCTCTGTGTCGTCGCCGATAGGCTCGATGGCTTCTTCAATCAACAACAACGCCGTCCAGGGTGAGACTTTTCTCCCCGGACAGATCTTCGTATTCGGCGGCTTCGCACTGCGGGCTAATTCACTTGGCCATCTGGAGCAGATCGAAAGCTACGCCCCTGGCCGTCAGGTCAGGTTCGGAAGCCTAAACTTCACGGCCGACATCCGCGGGGACTTGATCTTCGACAGGCTCGAGCCACAGCCGAGCGTGCCGCACTGTCATGATGGGCATGATCTAGCTCTACCGCCGGACAATGCCTTGGTGGCCGCACATGAATCCGCTCCGGCCCTTAGTCCGAAGCCGATCGCCCAGATCGAGGACCGGTGGCTGGACACCGCCTCAGGGGCTGCAACTTCTGCGGCGATGGAGCCGAACACTGACCTTGTCCCCTATAAAACTCGTGACTCCGAGGTGCCGGACTCCCTGCCGGACTCCAGACCTCCTGCGCCCCTGTCAATCGAATCCGATTGGGCGCCGATCATGGAGTTCACCGCTGCGGACATCTTTCAGCACTCGCCCTTTGGTGACACCCTAAATTCGCTAAAGCATCTCTCGCTATCCGGAGAGCCCTGGCCGGATTACGGCCAAGATGGTTGGTGTCGGTGTACTAGAGTAGGGGTACCCTAGTACCCCGAACTTGTGCACGGGCAATCGCAGCACCCCGCGGCAAGGCTTGCCGGGTGACCGCCAAGGTCCTCCGTGGTTCCTTTTGGAGCCATTCAAGAACAAAGTATTCAAGCCAAGGAGACAAGACCCCGGCAAGAGGAGCTTGCCGAGAAGGCCAAGCGAGGCATCTCAAGGAACTTGCCGCGACGCGCCACGCGTCCCGGCGAGGCCCGCCATTCAAGAACAAAGTATTCAAGCCAAGGAGACAAGACCCCGGCAAGAGGAGCTTGCCGGGAAGGCCAACCGAGGCATCTCAAGGAACTTGCCGCGACGCGCCACGCGTCCCGGCAAGGCCCGGTGAGCGACAAGCTTCCAGACGCGACAAGACAACGATCGCGGCAAGGTGCTTGCCGCGGCAAGCTACCACTCTGTACCCGCGCTCCAGCACATCCACCAACGTGTCGCCCTGAGACCTTTCCAGGCGTGCGTGGCAGGAGGCTGTGCAGCCAGCGGTGCGCGGTGGCTATCGGCGCTGACAAGATTGCCATCGTGGCAAGCGGTGGCGTCCCTGACGGTCCCTTTTTGCACTGTTTGGGCGACGCAGACGGGCATTTAATGCCTTTGTCCCCTGCCGTCAAGGTTAGGTATGATACACTGTACAAGTAGTTGTACCAACCGCAACACTTTTCCATTTTTACCCTTGTTTGCGTTGCCACCTGTCGGTGACCCCTTGAGCATATAAAAGGAGGCCCATGCGCAACGTAGAGGGGGGGTTGGAAGGCAGAAAACACTCACGCTCGGTCTCGTTAGCAGCTAGTGTGTACTATAGCACTCAGCGCTCCCAAGCAAGAACTCAATACACTCAGACATGCAGCAGTAGGAGTATTATCTCTCCGGAGAGCTCCGAAGCTGGGTAAACTGCTCGTGTGCTTCACCTCGATCCGCTCTTCGCGCGACCTCCGCCCCCCGCCGAACCGAAAGGGGCTCGGTCCGCCGGTCCCATAGGTGTTCGTGGATCCGTTTTCCCCGACAGTTGGGAAGCGGACGACGAAGAAATTCAAAGCCCACCCACCTCCGACTTTGTAGCCACTGTCGAAGATTCAACCGACATGCTAGACTATGGCTCCGAAGACATCGACGGTATGGACGACGATGCCACAGACGAACAAGAGCCAGCGCTCACAGAGCACTGGAAGACCACCCCAACACATGACGTATATATGGTGGATACCCCAAAAGGAAGCGACGACGAGGAACAATGGGGCGCGGCAAAGGATAATCCCGTCGATAAACAACCAAAGCGGCGACACAAGCGCCGCCCTAAGCCCCGCCTCGACAAAGACAACATTCCTAATGACCCAGCGTTAGAGCAGGGCAAACCAGTGGACGATGAGCATGCAACAAAGCAACCGTTCGAACAGGACGAATCGGATAATCAATCCAACCCCGGCGAAACAAACAGTCCGGACGACCTCACACCGGACATACAACCGGAACATAAGAACCTTCACGGAAGACTCGTCGCCACCACAAGAAGCTTGAAGAAGGAAAAACGGAAGCTCAAAACAGCGGAAGACATACTCAGAACGAGGTGGAGCAAAGTGCTCAAAACCGCAGACAAATACGGCAATGGCCATCAATCAAAGAGCTACCCGAAGCGCAAGCTGCTGCCAGAATTTGACGAGGAAGCCATGGAGCCCCCACAGTCAAAAAACAAAGAGGCCGCCTGGCCGGATAGACGGCCAGAGGATAGGACAAAATCTAAAAGCGGCACCGCACACAAGCCGACTCATGACCCTGGAAAAATAGATGGCCCAGCCAGGTCCATTTATGGGCCAAAAAAGAGGGGCCCAGGAAGCAACACAACACGTCAAGTGTTCGAAGATAGCGGTACACCCAAATACAAGGGCGCCGCACACCCACTATGTTTCACCAATGAGGTGCTGGATCACGAATTCCCGGCAGGGTTTAAACCCATAAACATAGAGGCTTACGATGGAACAACAGACCCTGGAGTCTGGATAGAGGATTATATACTACACATACACATTGCTAGAGGAGATGATCTCCACGCCATAAAATATTTACCCCTCAAGCTCAAAGGGCCAGCCCGTCATTGGCTCAAAAGCCTCCCAGAAAACACCGTTGGAAGTTGGGAAGAGCTTGAGGACGCGTTTAGAGCAAATTTTCAAGGGACTTATGTCCGCCCTCCGGATGCAGACGATCTAAGTCATATAACTCAACAGCCCGGAGAGTCAGCGTGCAAATTCTAGAACAGGTTCCTTACCAAAAAGAACCAAATAGTCGACTGTCCGGACGCCGAAGCCTTAGCAGCTTTTAAACACAACGTCCGAGACGAATGGCTCGTGAGACACCTCGGCCAAGAGAAGCCGAGGACAATGTCCGCGCTAACAAGACTCATGACCCGCTTTTGCGCGGGGGAAGATAGCTGGCTAGCAAGATGCAGCACCAGCGACCCAAGTACATCCGAGATCAGAGATGGAAACGGAAAATCACGGCGCAGAAAAGATCAGCGCAGGAATAAAGAGAAAATCCCAAAGAATACGGCGGTTAACGCCGGATTCAAAAGCTCGCGGCCAAACAGCAAATCACTGCCTCTTAAGGATAACAGTGATGAGCTATCCAACTTAAACAAAATTTTGGGTCGGATATGTCAAATCCACAGTACTCCCGGAAGGCCTGCAAACCACACCCACCGAGATTGTTGGGTTTTCAAACAGTCCGGCCGATTGAACGCCGAACACAAGGGGATCGACACATCAAGCGAGGACGATGATAAACCCCACCAGCAGAGCACCGGAAAACAAAAGACTTTCCCACAAGAGGTCAAAGCAGTAAATTCACTTCATGTGATAATACGGAAAAACAATGCGGCACCCGCTAAAATGGGTCTCGCACGGTCCAACCCAGCGGAACGTCGAGATTGGATATCAAAACCAATCACTTTCGACCACCTGGATTATTCCAGAAGCGTTCGAAATGCAGGCTGGCTGCCCTGATATTGGATCCTATAATCGACGGACTACAATTTACACAAGTCCTGATGGACGGAGGCAGCGATTTAAACCTGCTATATCCAAATACAATCCGCAAGTTGGGGATAGACCTTACTAAAATTCGACACAGCCGCACTTCCTTTAAAGGAGTGACACCAGGCCCTCACGCCAAGTGCACAGGCTCCTTATTACTAGAAGTTGTGTTCGGGTCACCGAACAACTTCCGATGCGAAACACTAATCTTTCAGGTCGTCCCATTTAAAAGTAGCTATCAAGCACTATTGGGACGCGAAGCTTTTGTCCGCTTCAACGCCATACCACATTACGCGTCTCTTAAACTTAAAATGCCCGGTCCACGTGGCATCATTTCATTACGAGGGTCATTTAAAGACCCCAGACACGGCTAGACGAGTCCGGCACAAAGAAGCTAGGGGCTCCCTAGCCGCACACCCCTTCACAAGGGGCTGTGCATATAAGCAACAACGAGCTCATATAGACTCCGCTTTACTTATTTATTAATATTTTTCATATACTTTTTTTCGCACGATTTCCTTTCAAACTAAGTTCCTCTCTTTTTACAGACGAACAACGTGCACACCCGTCCAGGATAACGGCACAACAGAGATACAGGCGCAGACATGCAGTAGGGACCCGTTGCAAGGATTCTTTTCAGATTAATACCCTGCGTAAACCTTTTTTACTGTCTCTTGTTGTTATAATCCCCTGGTTTCTCATTATAACCAGAGTGGAGCCTGACGTTTTGGCATCGGCCGCGTCAGACGACCTTGCCCGTACTTGGACACCAGGGGCTTAGGGCATTGTTCTGCCCATTATTATAAAGACCGAACACCTTAGGGAGTGTTCGGCGTCTCGAGTTAGGCCTTATATGCATCAGCTCCGAATCATGTCTTTGGTCAAATGTTGGGTTTGCCCAGCTCCTGTGTTTTGCTGCCTTACGTTCCGTATCATCGGCTAACGCGGCACCAGGAGAACTACTACGATTGTGCCCCAGTTCGGCTGGG
Organism: Triticum aestivum; assembly: GCF_018294505.1. Classification (NCBI taxonomy): domain Eukaryota; kingdom Viridiplantae; phylum Streptophyta; class Magnoliopsida; order Poales; family Poaceae; genus Triticum; species Triticum aestivum. The sequence continues at coordinate 344,797,194 of NC_057795.1, read as the reverse complement.
CGAAGCACCTCAGTAGAGAAAGCCGAAAACTGACTGTCATGATACAGCGAGAGACTGGTCAACGACTCAATCGACCACCGGAATGTTTAGAATTCCCCGCTTTGACGAAGGACCATTTCCCGGTCAGGCACACACGCGCCCCGAATTCGGAGAAGCGCGGTGCCCCCAGGGGCTATATCGTAGCCCCACCCTCGAACTCCAATGGCTAAGTGAAAGTGATAAAGCATCATAGTCTGAATTGCCTCGTTTGCTACGCTACCACCTCCTCAACAGGACCGAGACGTCGGATTAAGTGTGACAATGCGCTATTTTTGCGAACACCCCCGCACCTTGTGCGTGGGGGCTGAAGCCAAAGACTGCCATCTTTCAGGTTATACACACGTATACATAAACGGCCGCATAGGAGATATTTCAATACTTGGAACGCACAAGTATAAAAAGTGATTACATCATAACCATTGTTTTACAAAATACAACATTCATTTGAACGTGACATTTTTCAAGCATTGCGACTCTATTACACGAGCACCACGCATAACTTCCCCAAAATAGTGCTCGGCGGGTAACCGGCTTTTGTCCAAACCCTGGGTTGCAACAGCGGTGGCATCCATCTCTGTCCAATGTGTCTTCACACGGGCAAGGGCCATCCGCGCACCTTCTATGTAGGCCGACCGCTTCACCTCCTTGATATGCGACACCACCCCAAGAAATTGCTGCAATAAGCCAAAATAGCTCGTCGCCTTGGGACTCTCTGGCCAGACATGAGTCATGATATCCGTCATGGCAAGTCCGGACAACCTGTTCAGCTCAGCCCATTCGGCCAACCGATCGGTCAGCGGAAGTGAACGATCCGGACTATGGAATTGAGACCAAAACAGCTCTTCCGTCTTGTGATCCTTCTGACTCCGGAAGTGCACAACGGCATCCGCCGCACTTGCCGCTAAGTCCATATATGGATCCTCCGGACCCCACAGCTGGCCAAGCTGGGCATATTTTGGATCCATAAACCGGCGACGCAGCAGAAAAGGCTTGCCAGCCACAATGTCTCCGGCCTGACGCAACTCCTCCTTCATAGCCCGCATTGCAGAACGGGCATCCTTGGCCTTGGCGGTGGCCTTCCCCAGGTCTTCTCAATCCGATAGGCGCTCCTTTTCAAGAGCCTCATTGCGGTCAGTAGAATCTTTTAATTTAACGGCCAATTCGGCCATCTCTTCCCTGCTTCGGCAGTGGGAAGCCCTTTCGGCTTCTAACTCTTCGGCCGCCCTCGAGGCAGCCGCATCACTCCTTCTGGCTTGCTCCTTGGCTTGAGCAAGTTCTGCCCGAAGGCTCTCCACAACAGTAGCACCATCTACATCAAGCATAAATATTGTAAGAGGTGGGCTTTGACTCGCTTAAACAGGTGACTGCGGAGAGACAACTTACCTTGCGACTCATCAAGTCGCTTGTTGACTAGCGTGATGTCCGCATCCGCCACATCGATTTGCCGCATTAATTCGGCAACTCCATCAGTCCGGCTAGCCCCCGGACTATCCGCCACCTGCATAGGAAAGGCGACACTCAATACCTGCGACTTTGATCCTCGGCACGCTGTCGCTTTCGACAACCTACCGAGTCTCAGGGGCTACTATCTACACAGGACGCACTTTCATGTGCAAAACTGTCAAAAAGGTGCGTCGTTTTTATGTACCTCAAACCCCGCCAGCAAACTCCTGACGGCATTATGCAATCCTCTTTCAGCGGACGAAATCCTTCCTATCACCATGCTCATCAATGCACGGTGATCTTCTGAGACGGACGCCCTCTCAAGCAGATCCTTCAGCTCCCCCGGCCGAACACTAGTCGGCGCCGAACTCTTCGGCTCTGCCGGGCTCGGGGATACCCTCCGTGACGACACTTCAGGCTCGTCCGCCCTATCCGACGGTGCGGCGGACAGAGGCGTCTCGCTCTCCATCATCTCCGGACGAAGATCCCCCGAAGACGAGCTCATCTGAGAAGGTCGCAGATCCGAACTACAAGGTAAAAAATTTCGGTTATCCTCAGAAGCACAAATAGGGATGTTTTCTTATTTATGAACTCCCCTTTTCCTACTCACGGCTCGCTGGAGGGCTGATTCTTTGGAGAAGATTGTACGGCCGGGATCTCCCCGGACACAGGACCCTCTGGTGAAGATTTCTTCCCCCGCTTAGAGACTTTGGCCTCCGGATCTTCGGAGGCGGTCCTCTTCTCCCCCTGGAGGGAGGGATTCTCGATCCCCCCTTCTTTAAGCGCCCCCTTGGGCGAGGTGATAGCTCCTCTATTTTCCCCTTGGCCTTCTTATAAAGGCGCGGCCTCCAACATTCTGACCAGCACGGGCTCCGGTGCGGTCTCTGGGAGGGGGGCCGGACACCTTATCAGCTTTGCTTGCGCTACCCACTCCTGTTGAAGGATAACGGGTTAAAAGGCGGATTATAGATAAACAAGCAAACGGAACGTCCGGACACTGAGCTACTTACCTGAGTATCCGGGCGATTGCAGCTTAGGCCTGCATCCTCGGTCAATTCCGGACACGCCACCTGCGGTCCGAAGAACAACTTATACATCTCCACGGGTGTCGTACCCATGAAGTGTTGGAGAATCCGTGGTCCCTCCGGATTGAAATCCCATAACCTGGGAGGACGGCGTTTGCAGGGCAAAAGACGCCTGATTAGCATCACCTGCATCACCACGACCAGATCGATCTCCCTCGCTTGGAGGTCTCGAATCCGGCCCTGCAATAGGGGCACGTCTTTTGACGGCCCCCAATTGAGCCCTTGGTTGACCCACGACATCAACCGTCGTGGAGGTCCCGGGCGGAATGAAGGCGGCGGCTTTTGCCTGCTGCCCTTCGGAGCGGTGATATAAAACCACTCCTGCTGCCACAAGCCGAGCTCCTCTTGGAAGGAGCCCGCGGGCCACGGGGCATCGGCCCTCCTGCTTATGGCCGCCCCGCCGCACTCTGCTTGACGCCCCCCAATCATCTTCGGCTCCACATTGAAGGTCTTCAGCCACAGGCCGAAGTGGGGGGTGACGCGGAGGAAGGCTTCGTAGACGATGATAAATGCGGAAATATGGAGGATGGACTCCGGAGCCAAGTCATGAAAATCCAGCCCGTAGTAGAACATGAGCCCTCTCACGAAGGGATCCGTCGAGAAGCCTAAACCCCGACGGAGGTGAGATACGAAGACGACGTACTCACCGGGCTCGGGAGAGGGTATGGCCTGCCCTTGGGCGGGTAACCTGTGCGAAATCTCGTAAGACAGGTACTTGGCCTCATGCAGCTTTAGCACGTCCCCCTCCGTGACGGAGGAGGGCATCCACCGGCCCTGAAGGTCGGAGCCGGACATTGTTGAAGGTCCGAAGCACTCGAATCTGGGGCTCTGGGTGTTGGAACTCGGAGCAAGGAAAGGATTCGATGGAAGATTGAAGAAAAGAAACGAGCCTTGGTCCTGTTATAAAGAGGGAGAATACCAAGAGCCGTCTCCGTGACCGTTCGGGATTCGCCTTCAATAGAGGAGGCGTGGCGACGGGCACGGTTGGGTTACCCACGTCCGTATTGATGAGAATCCTAGAATAAGGGGAACACGATCTCTGCTTCGACGAGACGTGCCAAGGAAACCGCTTCGCTAAACGCGCTGAGGCGGTATAATAAAAAACGATTCAAGTAAAGGCTTGGTAGTGGTGTGACTTCATGCCGCAAAATACGTCAGCAGATTGAACTTGTGTACATTTTATTCTCTCTACGGTGGAATGTGGAATTTATTTTGCAGAGCCGGACACTATCCTGGTGTTCCTGATCTTCTCTGGATTATTTAAGGGAGGAACCCGCCTTGCAATGCCGAACATTATGCGCGCCGGACTCATCGTCATTGAAGCCAGGTTCAGGGGCTACTGAGGGAGTCCTGGACTAGGGGGTGTCCGGTCAGCCGGACTATCATCGTACGCCGGACGCCAAGACTACGAAGATACAAGATTGAAGACTCCATCCCGTGTCCGGATGGGACTTTCCTTGGCGTGGAAGGCAAGCTTGGCGATACGGATATGTAGATCTCCTACCATTGTAACCGACTCTGTGTAACCCTAGCCCTCTCCGGTGTCTATATAAACCGGAGGGCTTTAGTCCGTAGGACATAACCTCCATTACAACAATCATACCATAGGCTAGCTTCTAGGGTTTAGCCTCCTTGATCTCGTGGTAGATCCACTCTTGTACTACCCATATCATCAATATTAATCAAGCAGGACGTAGGGTTTTACCTCCATCGAGAGGGCCCGAACCTGGGTAAAACATCGTGTCCCTCGTCTCGTGTTACCATCCGCCTAGACGCACAGTTCGGGACCCCCTACCCGAGATCCACCAGTTTTGACACCGACACTAGTCGAGGGGGCTCTAGATTTGTTTATAAGCACAGCCGAGGCTCACCAGTCGAACTCCTCTGAACACTTACCAAAGCGCTTACAAACGGTGCTCTCTCTATCTGTCTCTTGACCTGTGGGCCCTGGACGGCAGGCCCTGCGGTTGTGCGAATTACTAGGGATTCGCCCACGGGCTCGAGTTCAAGTATCTAGCGTTGTCAGGGCCTGCGCCTGTCCTTTGGCGGTCAATTTTTTCATTTTTTTGTTTGGATCTAGTACTTGACTACACCAGTAACTTGGACTGGTACTTTTTTGTCCTTGGGCGGTCAATTTTTTTCTTTTCTTTTGTTTGTTTGTTTGAATATAGTACTTGACTCCACTAGTAACTTTGACTGGTACTGCGCCTGCCAAACAAGCGCACTGCCACATTAGCGCGAGGCCAAGCTAGGAACGGGCCGTAGCAGGCGACGACACGGTGTGCCGCGGCGTGGCATGCGGAGGCGAGTCCGTAACATGACTTGCCCCATTATCTATCTTAGGGGGTGTGGGTGCGTGGAGGGGGGGGACATGACTTGCTCCCGCACCGCACCGTACCGAGGGGCATAGTTGTACTGACACATCTTTCTTGTATGGATTTTGCCCCATTATCTATCTTAGGGGTGTGGGTGCGTGGGGGGGGGGAACAGAATAACCGCACTGCGTCTTTCAAACAAGCACACTGCCGCGTTAGCGCGAGTCCGAGCTGGGGGGGAGCCGAGCCAGGAATGAGCTATAGCAGGCGACGACGCGGCGTATCCCGGCGTCGCATGCGGAGGCGAGTCCGTAACATGACTTGCCCCCATTATCTATCTTAGGGGTGTGGGTGCGTGTGTGGGGGGGGGGACATGACTTGCCCCTGCACCACACCGTACCGAGGGGCATAGTTGTATTGACACATCTTCCTTGTATGGACTTTGCCCCATTATCTATCTTAGGGGTGTGGGTGCATGGGGGGGGGGGGGACAGAATAACCGCACTGCGCCTCTCAAACGAGCGCACTGCCGCGTTAGTGCGAGGCCGAGCCGGGGGGGAGGGGGGTCTGGACCCCCCTCCCCCATCCCGGCGAGGCCGAGCCAGGAACGAGTCGTAGCAGGCAACGACGCGGCGTGCCGCGGCGTCGCATGCTGAGGCGAGTTTGTAACATGACTTGCCCCATTATCTATCTTAGGGGTGCGGGTGCGTGGGGAAACAGAATAACCGCACTGTGCCTGTCAAACGAGCGCACTGCCGCGTTAGCGCGAGGCCAAGCCTGGGGGGCAGGGGGGTCGGGACCCCCTCCCCCATCCCGGCGAGGCCGAGCCAGGAACGAGCCATAGCAGGCGAGGGCGCGGCGTATCGCGGCATCGCATGCGGAGGCGAGTCTGTCACATGACTTGGCCCATTATCTATCTTAGGGGTGTGGGTGCGTGGGGGGGGGACATGACTTGCCCCCGCACCGCACCGTACCGAGGGGCATAGTTGTACTGACACATCTTCCTTGTATGGACTTTGCCCCATTATCTATCTTAGGGGTGTGGGTGCGTGGGGGGGGGCATCACTTGCCCCCGCACCGCACCGTACCGCGGGGCATAGTTGCACTGACACATCTTCCTTGTATGGACTTTGCTCCATTATCTAGCTTAGGGGTGTGGGTGCATGGGGGGGGGGAACAGAATAACCGCACTGCGCCTGTCAAACGAGCGCACAGCCGCGTTAGCGCGAGGCCGAGCCGGGGGGCCCATCCCGGCAAGGCCGAGCCAGGAACGAGCCGTAGCAGGCGACGACGCGGCGTGCCGCGGCGTCGCATGCGGAGGCGAGTCCATAACATGACTTGCCCCATTATCTATATTAGGGGTGTGGGTGCGTGGGGAAACAGAATAACCGCACTGCGCCTGTCAAACGAGCACTGCCGCGTTAGCGCGAGGCCGAGCCGGGGGAGGGGGGGTCGGGACCCCCCCTCCCCCATCCCGGCGAGGTCGAGCAAGGAACGAGCCGTAGCAGGCGACGACGCGGCGTGCCGTGGCATCGCATGCGGAGGCGAGTCCGTAACATGACTTGCCCCATTATCTATCTTAGGGGTGTGGGTGCTTGGGGGGGGGGAACAGAATAACCGCACTGCGCGTGTCAAACGAGTGCACTGCCGCGTTAGCACGAGGCCGAGCCAGGGGGAGGGGGTTTGGGACCCCTCCCCCTCTCCCATCTCGGCGAGGCCAAGCGAGGAACGAGCTGTAGCAGGCGACGACGCGGTGTGCCGTGGCGTCGCATGCGGAGGCGAGTCCATAACATGACTTGCCCCATTATCTATCTTAGGGGTGTGGATGCGTGGGGGGGAAACATGACTTGCTCCCGCACCGCACCGTATCGAGGGGCATAGTTGTACTAACACATCTTCCTTGTATGGACTTTGCTCCATTATCTATCTTAGGGGTGTGGGTGCGTGGGAGGGAAACAGAATGACCGCACTGCGCCAGTCAAACGAGCGCACTGCCGCGTTAGCGCGAGACCGAACCGGGGGGAGGGGGGTCGGGACCCCCCCTCCCCCATCTCGGCGAGGCCGAGCCAGGAACGAGCCGTAGCTGGCGACAATGCGGCGTGCCGCGGCATCGCATGCGGAGGCGAGTCCGTAACATGACTTGCCCCCATTATCTTATCTTTATTTTTTAGGGGAAAAACCAGCACCGTTATGAATTATTTTTTCATTTGTACCTTTTTGATAATTTTTTTGTACTGTTGTGAGTAATTATTTGTACTTCAGCCGTTGTTTTCTCCATCTATATTAAATTTTTTATTGTATTTGATTTTTGGTATTATCTTTTGTAACTGGCCAGAGATAGTGGGCTTCGCCACGGTTGTGGGCTTTAGCCGTCCATTTTCTCCCACTCATCTTTTAACCCTCCCACTCACCTTTTAACCTTCAATCTTCCCCATTCCGCTCCTCTCCCGTCCTCAAATCGATTCCGTCTTCGTTCCCCTCTTCTTCTCTTCTCGCAGGGGAAGTTGCTACTCTTGTTTTGCCACGAGAGCATTGGCCGGAGGGTTCAACCCCAGGGGTGGAGGTCCGGGTGCTCTTTTTTGTTCCTTTTGCTCTACCATTGACTTTGCTTGCGTCCTCTTATGTTCAGATTTTCTCTCTATTTCTAATCTGTTGCTCTCTTTGTTGTCCCAGGCTGCACTCGCTAGGGTTCCTTTGCTGTTGAACGAGCGTTTGGCGGCAGTGATACTGGATTGCGTGGCGGATTTTGTGTTTGCTGGTAAGAGTTTTGCTTTTGTATGGCGTGCTTCATTTCTGAAATAGTTCAAATCCCTAATTTTTGTTCATGTGTCTTGCAGATCTGGTTTGGCAGATTTTAGGACTATAGATCTCAATGGGTACATCATCCAGTCCGGACAAATTGAATGTAGGTGATTTTCCCTGTATTTTGGATGATGTTTTAACAGATCTGGTTTTTAGGTTGTACAGTTGTTGCCGTATCGACTTTATAAGTTGTATGTATTTTGATATGTGTTAATTTTGTCCTGGATTGTATGGTGTGTATGGTTTTAGCAGTTGATGCAACCTGCAGACACGTTGTAGTACTTATCACCATGTGTATTTTGAACTGTTGTCCTGGCATTTGAATAGGTTGTAGTAGTCAGTGAAGAACTAGTATGGTGTTGAAAGAGTTGTCTTTTCTGAAGTTTGTTCTACAAATGGTGGGTTCATATTTGTTTTATTCGGTGAACTTGTAGTGTTCACATAGTTGAACTGATTGATTGTTCTTGTACTTTTTTTGCTAATTATGATGTTGTTGCACATGTTGGAGTGCCGGTGCCCCCTGATTCTGACAAATCAGAAAGCTTTCAAGATCTTGTGAATGTTATTTTTGAGACACCAAATCCTCTAGAAGAACTTGCAAATGTTGCTGGTGTTTCCCTTATATTTGCTCTTTTTTATCAACCTTTAATACATATATATGCTTAGTTACATCACTTGTTCCTTTTGTTTGTGTCCGATGCTATGCGCTTTATTTATCTTTGTGTCTGCAATGTTAATTGTGTTTTAATTTTTATGTGCGTGGTTATGTTATTGCTTTATGCAGTTAATGACAACCATGGTGTTCCAGAGGACATTGCTGATGTTGTTAAAGATATTAATGATGGAATATATTCACTTAACATTGATGATGGTGATGGCAGCTTGCAGTTGTCTGTTACTCAGTCTCAAAGTGTTGATGGCACTGAGCCTGTTACCCAAGCTGAGGACGTTCCTATGCAATTACAGCTCGAGGATGAAAGGATAAGAAAGAAGAAGTATGAATTCCAGAAGAGAAAGGAATTGGAACGGTGTCAAAAGGCTGCCTGTGTGCAAGAAAGTGATGTTGATGTTGCTCAAGCTCCTAAATATGTAGGCGATGAAGGTGGTGACGCGGGTTTTTCAGCTGTTCATGCCGGATCTCATGGAAGTGACATGCCTGTGAGGAAAAACTTGATGCAAACTCGTTTGACGCAAGTGTTTGATCGTGATGGAGTTAAGGAGAAGAAAGCTGTTTTGAAGAGGAAGATGTCAAATCGAAATCCTGATGGCACACAGAGGCGTAGCCCACGTGTGAAAGCTGGTTCCCAACCTGGTAATAGCAAAGCTGATGCGGATAGTGTTGCTGTGAAAATTGGTCCAAGCAAACTTGGTGGCTCCTCTGTTCGTCGGAGTCCACAATGTTTGACAAATAAGAAGCCTTCTTCGTCTCCTCTTCAAGAGCGGTCTTTGTTGAAAGAAAATAAGAAGCGTAAAGTTCATCCTACAAAGGTGAACAAAGGTGTGAAGAAGCTTGCTCGTGTCGAAGCTGAAGATGCTGTATCTGAAGAAGATGATATTGAAGTTGATTGAGAAGATGAATTTGCAATGGTATGTGTTTTGTACTGCATGTGACTTGCTAGTTGTACTTGCAATGATTTAATTGTGTTTGGGCTGGTATGCTGGCCAGGTAAGGCTGGTCATTGTTTGCATCTATTTGATTGTGGTACTGATGTTGTTTTAATAGTTGAACTTGTGCAAACTTTTCTTTGTTTTACTTGCCTTCATATGCTTGTTTTGTTTCCTATATTCATTGTTTGCAGTGGTATGTGTTTTGTTCTGCATGTGACTTACTAATTGTACTTGTAATGATTTAATTTGTGTTTGGGCTGGTATGCTGGCCAGGTGAGGCTGGTCATTGTTTTCATCAATTGAGGGTGGTACTGATGTTGTTTTAATAGTTGAACTTGTGCAATCTTTTATTTTTTTACTTACATTCATATGGTTGTTTTGTTTTCTATATTCATTGTTTGCAGTGGTATGTGTTTTGTATTGCATGTGACTTACTAGTTGTACTTGCAATGATTTAATTGTGTTTGGGCTGGTATTGTGGCCAGGTGAGGCTGGTCATTGTTTGCATCAATTGAGGGGTGGTACTGATGTTGTTGTAATAGTTGAACTTGTGCAATCTTTTCTTTTTCTTTTTACTTGCATTCATATGCTTGTTTTGTTTTCTATATTCATTTTTTAAGGTGTGGCTTTTTTGTTTTCATTTACAGCCTGTTAGCGTTATGAGTCCGATCAAGCCGGTGGGAGGCAATGCCCGAAAAGTTGCCTTGGATGAAGGTGACCAACGGAAATTGAACTTAACTGTGCGATGTTCGTTGAGAGAGGTTGAAGATTGTGCTAAATTGCTCGAGAGTCGGCATGTGGCTAGGGTTCATGCATCTGGTTTTGGTTCTATCTTCAAGTGGAGGGTGAAGTCTAACATTTCCCGCCCTTTGATGGGAGTTTTGTACCTGAGGATAGATTCTGATACAATGACTCTTGACATGGGTGAGGCTAATAAGAATCTTCGCATCACTAGCGATGGTATACAACAATTATTTGGTTTCCCTCGTGGTGGTCGTTCTGCGCCAAGGCCGTCAGAGGACGGATATGACAACACTCCGATGAAGTTAAGATCGGAGCTTGACATTAGCAGGAACAAAGATATCAAGACAATGGATTTGAGGAATAAGCTCAAGGTGCTCGTCAAGGATCCTAGCAAAGATGACCTTGCGCTGAAAGTGTTCTTCATTATTGTGTTTATGAAGGTTGTGTTGCCTGGTTCTGCCCCGCGTGTTTCCAGAGAGGCAACAATGTTTGAGGGTCTCGTCTTTGAGGACCTGGCTAATATGGATTATTGCCAGCTGATGGTTGATGAGCTTAGAAGGGCTGTTGCCAAGTACCAAGATGGTGATACCATGGGGAAGGCAATCACAGGCTGTGCCATAGGGCCTGTACTAATGTACCTTGACTGCCTTATCCGTGGCAAGACTGCGGAGCCTGAATGCGAGTCCCCCGCATATGTTTCATGGATCCTGCCAAGCTTTCCGATCTGGTTGATGCAGATTTGATAAAAAAAGGCAATGCAGATGCAAAGACTTGGGTGTTTGGGAAGCTTCCGGTGAGTTTTGTTTGTTTTGTGTCTTGCAGACCTTTTTTTATTTTAGGTATAGCTATTTTTTGCTGTAGTGGACATGTGTACTGTAGAGTTGTCTGTTTATATTTTGTATGGTTTAGGTATGGTTTTTTAGTACTGTTGTTTCGTGTGTGGTTGAACTGAATAACTTTGTTCAACTGGCCTGTTGGTAAATACTAACAAATTGGCAATGACAGTTAAAGTTTATTAGTGGTGTTGATTTTAAATCTGTTAATATCATGATTTATTTTTCCCTATGTGTTGCATTGACTAATTAACTATTTTTCCCTTTTGTTTGTAGTGGAAAACTCACGAGGAGGTTTTTTTTCCGAGTGTATAAACGGCCAGTCCTGGAGATGCCGTCGTCTCAGGTTCCGAAGTTTTCATCTCTGCCCGATGAGTTGAGGGATGGCCGTGGTGTTGAGGATGCTGGTTATGTCCCCCTGGACCTAGTAATGCTAGTGCTTCACAGAGGCAGGTTTTTGGTATTGATGTTGCTGTTTCAGCGTTGGAGCGCGCTGAGCATATCTTAAGTAATGTGTGTTCTGAGCTGCAAAAGGTCCCAACGACAGTTGAGCGTCTGAGCTGTATCAATGGTATCCTTCCTGAAGGTCATCAGTTTAATGTTGATGAAGCCGTTGACTACATTGAGATGGAGAGAATTTTAATCGGTGATATGCGTGACAGTGCCGCTAATCTAGTTCAGAGCTCGGTTCGTCCGTTGAACAACATGAAGCATTTCAGAACTACACAAAACTCTCGCTGCAAGCCATATGAAGAAAGTGCAAATGTTGTTATCAAGCAGTTTGAGCAGGATGAGGCTGCTGCCACCGACAGCAGGGCTGGTGATGGTACTGAGGCTAATGTTTTTGATGACGAAAAGAATGATGTTGGTTTTGAGCGTCCTGATGTTGATGTGAGTCAGTCCTCGGTGTGTGCAATTTTTACTTTGTTGTTCTGCTGTCAGTGTTGTAGTTGAACTCCCTCATCTTCATCTATTTATTAATAATTTTCTTTCATGCAGATTGATCAGGATGAGGCTACTGGCACCGACAGCAGGGATGATGATGGTACTGAGGCTAATGTTTCTGATCAGCATATGAACGATGTTGGCTTGTGATACGTCTCCAACGTATCTATAATTTTTTATTGCTCCATGCTACTTTATCTACTGTTCTAGACTATATTGGGCTTTATTTTCCACTTTTATATTATTTTTGGACTAACCTATTAACCGGAGGCCCAGCCCAGAATTGTTGTTTTTTGCCTTTTTCAGTGTTTCGAAGAAACGGAATATCAAACGGAGTCCAAACGGAATGAAACCTTCGGGAATGTGATTTTCTCACCGAACGTGATCCAGGAGACTTGGACCCTTCTCGAAGGAACAAAAGAGGCGGTCAAGAGGGTGGGGGGCACCCCCCTGGGCGCCCCCTTGGGCACGCCCCCCTACCTCGTGGGCCCCCTGCTGCTCCACCGACGTACTCCTTCCTCCTATATATACCTACGTATCCCCAAACGATCGGAAGAGGAGCCAAAAACCTAATTCCACCGCCGCAGCCTTCTATATCCACGAGATCCCATCTTGGGGCCTGTTCCGGAGCTCCGCCGGAGGTGGCATCCACCACGGAGGGCTTCTACATCAACACCATAGCCCCTCCGATGAAGTGTGAGTAGTTTCCTTCAGACCTTCGGGTCCATAGCTAGTAGCTAGATGGATTGTTCTCTCTTTTTGGATCTCAATACAATGTTCTCCCCCTCTCTCGTGGAGATCTATTCGATGTAATCTTCTTTTTGCGGTGTGTTTGTTGAGACCGATGAATTGTGGGTTTATGATCCAACTTATCTATGGAAAATATTTGAATCTTCTCTGAATTCTTTTATGTATGATTGAGTTATCTTTGCAAGTCTCTTCGAATTATCCTTTTTGGTTTGGCCAACTAGATTGGTTGTTCTTGCAATGGAGAAGTGCTTAGCTTTGGGTTCAATCTTGCGGTGTCCTTTCCCTGTGACAGCAGGGGCAGCAAGGCACGTATTGTATTGTTTCCATCGAGGATAACAAGATGGGGTTTTTATCATATTGCATGAATTTATCCCTCTACATCATGTCATCTTGCTTAAGGCGTTACTCTTTTTTTAACTTAATACTCTAGATGCATGCTGGATAGCGGTCGATGAGTGGAGTAATAGTAGTAGATGCAGAATCGTTTCGATCTACTTGTCTCGGACGTGATGCCTATATACATGATCATACCTAGATATACTCATAATTATGCTCAATTCTGTCAATTGCTCAACAGTAATTTGTTCACCCACCGTAGAATACTTATGCTCTTGAGAGAAGCCACTAGTGAAAACTATGGCCCCCGGGTCTATTTTCATCATATCAATCTCTATCGCTTTATTTACTTGCTTTGTTTTTATACTTTACCTTTTACTTTTCGCTTTGCAGCTATCTATCAAAAATACCAAAAATATTATTTATCATCTCTATCAGATCTGACTCTCGTAAGTGACCGTGAAGGGATTGACAACCCCTCATCGCGTTGGTTGCGAGTAGCTATCGTTTTGTGTAGGTACGAGGGACTTGTGCGTGGTCTCCTACTGGATTGATACCTTGGTTCTCAAAAACTGAGGGAAATACTTATGCTACTTTGCTGCATCATCCTCTCCTCTTCGGGGAAATCCAACGCAGTGCTCAAGAGGTAGCAAGAAGAATTTCTGGCGCCGTTGCCAGGGAGGCTCATGCAAGCAAGTCAACCATACCAAGCACCCATCACAATCCCTATCTCTCGCATTACATTATTTGCCATTTGCCTCTCGTTTTCCTCTCCCCCACTTCACCCTTGCCGTTTTATTCGCCCTCTCTTTTTCGTTCGCCTTCTTCCCGTATGTATCTTTGTTTGTGTTTCCTTGTGCCTTCTATATGCTTGCATCTTCGCTTGTTGAAAATCTATTGATATGGATCCACTTAAAGTGTTCTACTTCGATCATCTTCGATCCTTATGTGCTCGTGCTGAAACCCCAACTAGCCTAGTTGGTGGGAAATCTTTAGATGAGCATGCTCATTTTGTGCGTCATCGTTTGTCTGAAAAGGGGAGACTCTTACGGTATCATATAAATAGTTTGCTATGCTATGCTTGGAATCTTTGTGAAATGTGTGATTTTACTTGTTGCTCTAAGAACCCTAAAAAACACCTTCCCTACCTATGTGAGTTCAATGATAATGAAATCTTATCTTCTTATGCAAAGGGTGTTTATAGTTACTATGATATCGAACAATTGAAGAATTTGTCGTTTTTAAGGGTGCTCATGAAGTTGCTTCCTTGATTGAAAAGTATGATTTTACTCTCAACAAATCTGAAAATTCTGTCATACTTAATTATTGCAATGAAAACCTATCTCATAATGTCTATGTCCAAGAATTTATTAAAAGAATGACCGTTGATTTGGAAGAAAATAATGATATGCTTGAATCTATAGATAATGATGATTCCGATGATTTGATTGAAATATCCCTTGATGAACATGATGCTTGCTATTCTTGTGGCCATGATGCCAATATTTATGAAGATGAATTTGCTATAGTTCCTTATGTTAAACATGAGATCGTTGCTATTGCACCCATACTTGATAGTTCCTTTGATGAAAAGCATGATTGCAATGATTATATTATAAATTCTCTTGATGTCAATTGTGCTAAAAATATGCAAAACCATAATCTTGGGGATGCTAGTTTTGCTATGTCTACTATTTGTTGCAATGATCACGATTGGGGTGATTTTTCTTATGATCTTGAAAATTTATTTAATCCCCATGATGAATATGCGATTGATAATATTGTTTGCAATAATATTGAAAGTTGGTTTGGAAGAGTGTCAACTTTAGATCCCACATATTTGGATAACATTCAGTCTTATGAAATTTTTGATAAAAGTGGGTTTGGAGAGGTCATGACATTAGTTAATGTTAGTCCCACTATTTCGGAAGAGTGTCAACTTTGCATGCATGTAGATCGTGTTGAGAATATGTTATGTGATGGCTATATTGTTGAATTTTCTTATGATCCTACATGTAATTATTATGAGAGAGGAAAACATGGTTATAGAAATTTTCATGTTACTAAATTACCTCTCGTTATGTTGAGATTGCTATTGTTCCTTTAGGCTTCCTTGCATATGCTAGTTTTTGCTTGCTATGATAATTTGTTTTTCTATAAGATGCCTATGCATAGGAAGTATGTTAGACTTAGATGTGTTTGTCACGTGTTTTATGATGCTCTCTTTGTGCTTCAATTCTTGTCTTTCATGTGAGCATCATTAAAATTATCAATGCCTAGCTAGTGGCGTTAAACGATAGCGCTTGTTGGGAGGCAACCCAATTTTATTTGTGTTTTTTGTTTTTGCTTCTGGTTAGGAATAAATAATCCATCTAGCCTCTGTTTGGATATGGTTTTATGTTTTAATTAGTGTTTGTGCCAAGTAGAACCTATAGGATAACCTACGATGATAGTTGATTTGATTCTGCTGAAAAACAGAAACTTTGCGCGCACGAATATAATTTTGTTAAATCACAGGAAAGTGTTTTTGCGTTAATTCCTTTTTCTGATGTTCAATAAGCAAATTTTCCAGGACTTCCTATTTTGGTAGAATTTTTAGAGTTCCAGAAGTTTGCGTTAGTTACAGATTACTACAGATTGTTCTGCTTTTGACAGATTCTTTTTTGCGTGTGTTGTTTGCTTATTTTGATGAATCTATAGCAAATAAAATAGTTTGTAATCCATAGAGAAGTTGGAATACAGTAGGTTTAACACTAATATAAATAAAGAATGAGTTGATTACAGTACCTTAAGTAGTCTTTTGTTTTCTTTCTCTAACGGAGCTCACGAGATTTCTGTTGAGTTTTGTGTTGTGAAGTTTTCAAGTTTTGGGTGAATTCTTTTGATGGATTATGGAACAAGGAGTGGGAAGAGCTTAAGCTTGGGGATGCCCATGGCACCCCCAAGATAATCAAGGACACCAAAAAGTCAAAGCTTGGGGATGCCCCGGAAGGCATCCCCTCTTTCGTCCACTTCCATCGGTAATTTACTTGGAGCTATATTTTAATTCACCACATGATATGTGTTTTGCTTGGAGCGTCTTGTATCATTTGAATCTTTGCTTGTTAGTTTACCACAATCATCCTTGCTGTACACACCTTTTTAGAGAGCCATACATGAATTGGAATTTGTTAGAATACTCTATGTGCTTCACTTATATCTTTTGAGCTTGATAGTTTTGCTCGTAGTGCTTCACTTATATCTTTTGAGCGTGATAAGTTTTGCTCTAGTGCTTCACTTATATCTTTTAGAGCACGGAGGTGGATTTGTTTTAAAGAAACTATTGATCTCTCATGCTTCACTTAGATTATTTTGAGAGTCATTAATAGCATGGTAATTTGCTTAATGTTAATATACTTGGTATTCAAGATATGTGAAACTTTCTTTTGAGTGAATTGAATACTAAGATAAGTTTGATGCTTGATAATTGTTTTGAGATATGGAGGTGATAATATCAAATTCGTGCTAGTTGGGTGATTACGAATTTGATAAATGCTTGTGTTGAAGTTTGCAAGTCCCGTAGCATGCACGTATGTTTAAAGTTGTGTAACAAATTTGAAACATGAAGTGCACCTGGCTTGTGCACCCTTATGAGTGGCGGTCGGGGACGAGCGATGGTCTTTTCCTACCAATCTATCCCCCTAGGAGCATGCGCGTAATACTTGATTTTTGATGGCTTCTAAATTTTTGCAATAAGTATATGAGTTCTTTTGACTAATGTTGAGTCCATGGATTATACGCACTCTCACCTTTCCGCCTTTGCTAGCCTCTTCGGTACCGTGCATTGCCCTTTCTCACCTTGAGAGTTGGTGCAAACTCCGCCGGTGCATCCAAACCCCGTGATACGATACGCTCTATCACACATAAACCTCCTTATATCTTCCTCAAAACAGCCACCATACCTAACTATTATGGCATTTCCATAGCCATTCCGAGATATATTGCCATGCAACTTCCATCATCATCATCATGACATACATTACTTTTGTCATATTGCCATTGCATGATCATGTAGTTGACATCGTATTTGTGGCAAATCCACCATGCATTATTTTTCATACATGTCACTCTTGATTCATTGCACCATCCTGGTACACCGCCGGAGGCATTCATATAGAGTCATATCTTGTTCTAAGTTCCGAGTTGTAATCCTTATGTTGTAATCAATAGAAGTGTGATGATCATCATTTTTAGAGCATTGCCCAAAAAGAAAAAAAAAGAGAAAAAAAGAGAAAGGCCAAAAAAAGGCCCAAAAAAAAGAAAAAAAAGAAAAGAAAAAAGGGCAATGCTACTATCTCTTTTTCCACACTTGTGCTTCAAAGTAGCACCTTGTTCCTCATGTAGTGAGTCTCATATATTGTGCTTCAAAGTAGCACCTTGTTCTTCATGTAGTGAGTCTCATAAAGTTGTCCTTTTTATATTAGTGGGAATTTTTCATTATAGAACTTGGCTTGTATATTCCTACAATGGGCTTCGTCAAATGCCCTAGGTCTTGATGAGCAAGCGAGTTAGATGCACACCCACTAGTTTTCTTTTGTTGAGCATTCATAGCTCTAGTGCATCCGTTGCATGGCAATCCCTACTCCTCATGTTGACATCAATTAATGGGCATCTCCATAGCCCGTTGATTATCCTCGTCAATGTGAGACTTTCTCCTTTTTGTCTTCTCCACACAATGCCCATCATCATATTCTATTCCACCCATAGTGCTATATCCATGGCTCGCGCTCATGTATTGCGTGAAGGTTGAAAAAGTTTGAGATTATTTGAGTATGAAACAATTGCTTGGCTTGTCATCGGGGGTATAGAAGTTGGGAACATCTTTGTGTGACGAAAATGAAGCATAGCCTAACTATATGATTTTGTAGGGATGAACTTTCTTTTGCCATGTTATTTTGAGAAGACATAATTGCTTTGATTAGTATGCTTGAAGTATTATTATTTTTGTGTCAATATGAACTTTTGTCTTGAATCTTTCGGATATGAATATTCATATCACAATTATGAAGATTTACACTGAAATTATGCCAAAGTATCACTCCGCATCAAAAATTCTTTTTTATCATTTACCTACTCGAGGATGAGCAGGAATTAAGCTTGGGGATGCCTAATACGTCTCCAACGTATCTATAATTTTTGATTGCTCCATGCTACTTTATCTACTATTTTGGACTATATTCGGCTTTATTTTCCACTTTTATATAATTTTTGGGACTAACCTATTAACCGGAGGCCCAGCCCAGAATTGCTGTTTTTTTGCCTTTTTCAGTGTTTCAAAGAAACGGAATATCAAACGGAGTCCAAACAGAATGAAACCTTCGGGAATGTGATTATCTCACTGAACGTGATCCAGGAGACTTGGACCCTGCTCCAAGGAACAAAAGAGGCGGTCACGAGGGTGGGGGGCGACCCTGGGCGCGCCCCCTACCTTGTGGGCCCCCTGCTGCTCCACCGACGTACTCCTTCCTCCTATATATACCTACGTAGCCCCAAACGATCGGAAGAGGAGCCAAAAACCTAATTCCACCGCCGCAACCTTCTGTATCCATGAGATCCCATCTTGGGGCCTGTTCCGGAGCTCCGCTGGAGGGGGCATCCACCATGGAGGGCTTCTACATCAACACCATAGCCCTCCGATGAAGTGTGAGTAGTTTCCTTCAGACCTTCGGGCTAGTAGCTAGATGGCTTCTTCTCTCTTTTTGGATCTCAATACAATGTTCTCCCCCTCTCTCATGGAGATCTATTCGATGTAATCTTCTTTTTGCGGTGTGTTTGTTGAGACCGATGAATTGTGGGTTTATGATCCAACTTATCTATGGAAAATATTTGAATCTTCTCTGAATTCTTTTATGTATGATTGAGTTATCTTTGCAAGTCTCTTCGAATTATCCTTTTTGGTTTGGCCAACTAGATTGGTAGTTCTTGCAATGGGAGAAGTGCTTAGCTTTGGGTTCAATCTTGCGGTGTCCTTTCCCTGTGACAGCAGGGGCAGCAAGGCACGTATTGTATTGTTGCCATCGAGGATAACAAGATGGGTTTTTTATCATATTGCATGAATTTATCCCTCTACATCATGTCATCTTGCTTAAGGCGTTACTCTGTTTTTAACTTAATACTCTAGATGCATGCTGGATAGCGGTCGATGAGTGGAGTAATAGTAGTAGATGCAGAATCGTTTCGATCTACTTGTCTCGGACGTGATGCCTATATACATGATCATACCTAGATATACTCATAATTATGCTCAATTCTGTCAATTGCTCAACAGTAATTTGTTCACCCATCATAGAATACTTATGCTCTTGAGAGAAGCCACTAGTGAAACCTATGGCCTCCGGGTCTATTCTCATCATATCAATCTCTATCGCTTTATTTACTTGCTTTGTTTTTACTTTACCTTTTACTTTTCACTTTGCATCTATCTATCAAAAATACCAAAAATATTATTTATCATCTCTATCAGATCTCACTCTCGTAAGTGACCATGAAGGGATTGACAACCCCTAATCGCGTTGGTTGTGAGTAGCTATCGTTTTGTGTAGGTACGAGGGACTTGTGCGTGGTCTCCTACTGGATTGATACCTTGGTTCTCAAAAACTGAGGGAAATACTTACGCTACTTTGCTGCATCATCCTCTCCTCTTCGGGGAAATCCAACGCAGTGCTCAAGAGGTAGCAGCTTGCAGCACCCTATTGTTGATGTGAGTCAGTCCTCGTTGTTTGTATGTTTTTACTATGTTGTTCTGCTGTCAGTACTGTAGTTGAACTTCCTGATCTACATCTATTTATTAATTTTTCTTTTCATGCAAGAGACCAGTCATAATGTTGAGGCTGCTGTTGACCGTGGAGTTAATGATCCATCCACTGATAAGTGCAAGGTTATTTTTATTTTCATTGTGTTTATTCATATTTTCTTGAATTTTCATGCGCACCAATGTGTCTTGCTTGTTCATTTTTCTATCCCACACCGTTTAGAGTTTGCAAGGGGGTAGCTACCTTTTTTGTTACTGTTGTTTTAATTGCTTGTGTTTATTGTTGCTCATAATAGCATTGTTTTTTGCCTCATTACATTTGAATCAGGGTCCTATTGTTGGCGATGAGCCTTGTTTGCCCGTTGGTGATGTTGCTTTGAATGTTAGCAGCAGCAAGTTCGATGATGTTGCTGTGAATGCTTCCAAGGTTTATTTTTCCGTGCACCTCTTGGTAGCTTATTTTTTATTGTTAGTTTTGTTCATATTATTCACTTTTTCTGAATTTTTATTTTCGTCAGATTACTGATGTTGAGCGTGAGGTTGTCCTTAGTGGTGGAGATGATGCTCGTGATGTTCCATTGAGTAGTGGGCGCAATGTTGGTACCAAAGTTGCTGATGAGGATGCTGGTGCTGCCAGCATACTTGATTCCAAATCGCCTGGTGTTGGTATTGCTGGGAATGAAAATGTTTCTGGTTGTGAAGATTTGCCGCCGGAGAATTTCCCGCCTGGAGGTCTTGATTACGGTGATGCATTGCGAGATGCTTCTAGCATGGAGGAGGTGCCATCCGAGGATGATGGTTTACTTCTGTCAATTTCTTCTGACCCCTTGACGCAGGAGGCGCTCTTGTCGTCCTAGGATTTTCTTTCTATAGACCCTGAAAGTGCAGCAATATTGGTGTCCTCTCAAGATGTCCCATCGTCAAACCCTGAAACTGGAGGCATAATGGTCTCATCACGGGAACTACCATCATCGTCAAACCCTGATAGTCCAGGTAAGGACTTGTAAATGGGGCGTACTTCTCAATTTTGGCATTTTGGACATGTTCTCTTGTAGTTGTTGAACTTATTATTTTTCGTCATTTTCTGCAAGCATAAAGTGGTAATGTTGTTAAGGTTGATACGTTTTTCTTTGCTGTTACGAGGTTGCGCATGAACGTACGAAATGGTTAGTTTGGGATTTTGCCCGTACCATTTTTGTCTCTTTTTCTTTCTCTCGTATGATTATAGTTGTTGTTGCAGTATTTTTAGCTCATGTAATCTTTTGTGTTTTTCTAGTCACAAGCCGATGTTTCAAAATAAAGAATGTGATGCCAGTGTTGGTTCTATTGCTAAAGCGTTTGTCCCCACTGGCATGCTCAACTCAGACAGTGCTCATGTTGTTTTATATTCTCTACGTCAGAAGTACCGAGACACTGACAAGTTGATAGTTCCCAGATGGGTGACGGTCAGTATTTTGCTTTTTTGTAAATAGGATGATAACTTGTTTTGCCAATTTTCTAACTGTTGTTGTTCTTTTTGTACAACAGAGCAAGATCCGTGATGGAAATATTGATTCCAACGTGCTAAATTGGTTCACGAGATCAGGTGCTGATGGTTTTGACCAAGTAGGTGAACTTGGACTTTTTGTACTCATTAACTAGAATTGTCATGTTTTCTTTGCAGTTTAAGGAGGTGTGGGAATGAACTTGATTAGCCTGCTTTTACACCTGTACTTATGAATGATCCGTGCTTCTTTTATTAAAGCTGCACTTATTGTTGCAAGGAAATTGAACTAATATGATTGTTCCTCAATTTTGGGTGGTGGATATAAATTCTTTATGATTATGTGATTTTTTGTTTGTACTTCTGAATTTCAATTTCCCTCTTTTATTTTATTGTTTGGAGGCTGAATTTTTTGTTTCATTATGATTTGGTAAATTCATTTTTCCTCTGCGATTTTTTTTCAACTTCTTTTCCCTACATTTGATCCGCCGTCATTTGTGGCTACCATGAAGCCTAGCGAAGAATCTGGGCATTGGTGCTTGGTTGTTCTGAATTTGAGGTTCCGTCGTTTCGAGTGTCTTGATTCACTCCGTGATGAAACCTGGGGTGATGCAGTTAGATTCTTAAGGAATATGAAAGATAATATAAAGAAGCTTTGGAGGGAGTCCAGTGTAGACAGGGCCAAACCGTTCTCACCGGTGCATATTGATGGTTTCTCTTGCGAGTTTGTGCGGGTGCCTCAGCAGGAAAACACGTGAGTATCCGTTTTTAATGATTTTTGCTGGTTGTTTTTGTTGCTGGGAGGATGTTGTTCCTATATTTTTCGGATTTTGTGTTGTACCATTTTTTTCCTTTGTTTACAGGCATCATTGTGGATTCTTTATGCTATAAAACTGCAAGACCTATTATTGCCGGGGGGATGGTGTAATTGAAATGGTCGTTTACAGCCATGAAGACATTCTGGACATTAGGAAGACTTTGTTGTATACCTGCGCAACTAGCGATGTATTTGATGTTGACTTCTGGGGTTTGTTTGGCATCGAACCCCGTACGTTTGCATGGACTTTTGTAATTATTTTGCAGCTTGTACTTCTCTATTAGTACTATCATGAAATATGTATTTGAACTTACGCTTTGTGCGGTCTTCTTTTTTTTTCAGGTGAGTGGCTGGATCTTGGTGAGCATGACTATGATAACCCACAAGTATAGGGGATCGCAACAGTTTTCGAGGGTAGAGTATTCAACCCAAATTTATTGATTCGACACAAGGGGAGCCAAAGAATATTCTCAAGTATTAGCAGCTAAGTTGTCAATTCAACCACACCTGGAAACTTAGTATCTGCAGCAAAGTGTTTAGTAGCAAAGTAATATGATAGTGGTGGTAACGGTAACAAAAGTAAAGACAGCAAAAGTAATGTTTTTGGTATTTTGTAGTGATTGTAACAGTAGCAACGGAAAAGTAAATAAGAGTAAACCAGTATATGGAAAACTCGGAGGCACCGGATTAGCAATGGATAATTATGCCAGATGCGGTTCATCATGTAATAGTCATAACATAGGGTGACACAGAACTAGCTCCAGTTCATCAATGTAATGTAGGCATGTCTTCCGTATATAGTCATACATGCTTATGGAAAAGAACTTGCATGACATCTTTTGTCCTACCCTCCCGTGTGTCGGGGGAAACGGACCCACGAGCACCTATGGGACCGGCGGACCGAGCCCCTTTCGGTTCGGCGGGGGGCGGAGGTCGCACGAAGAGCGGATCGAGGCGAAGCATACGAGCGATTTACCCAGCTTCGGAGCTCTCCGGAGAGATAATACTCCTACTGCTGCATGTCTGATTGTATTGAGTTCTTGCTCGGGAGCGCTGAATGCTACAGTACACACCAGCCGCTAACGAGACCGAGCGTGAGTGTTTTCTAGTTTCGAACGCCCCTCTACGTTGCGCATGGGCCTCCTTTTATATGCTCAAGGGGTCACCGACAGGTGGCAACGTAGACACGGGCAAAAATGGAAGACGAGTTGCGGTTGGTACAACTACCTCTACAGTGTATCATACCTAACCCTGACGGCAGGGGACAAAGGCATTAAATGCCCGTCTGCGTCGCCCAAACAGTGCAGAAAAGTGACCATCGGGGGCGCCACCGCTTGCCACGATGGCAATCTTGTCAGCGCCGCTTACCACCGCGCACCGCTGGCTGCATAGCTTCTCGCCAAGCGCGCCTAGAAAGGCCCCAGGGCGACACGTTGGTGGATGTGCTGGAGCGTGGGTACAGGGTGGTAGCTTGCCACGGCATGCGCCTTGCCGCGGTCGTTGTCTTGTCGCGTCCGGAAGCTTGTCGCTCACCGGGCCTTGCCGGGACGCGCGGCGCGTCGCGGCAAGTTCCTTGAGATGCCTTGGTTGGCCTTCCCGGCAAGCTCCTCTTGCCGGGGCCTTGTCTTCTTGGCTTGAACACTTTGTTCTTGAATGGCTCCAAAGGAACCACGGAGGACCTTGGCGGTCAACCGGCAAGCCTTGCCGCGGGTCGCTGCGACTGCCCGTGCACAAGTTCGGGATACTAGGGTACCCCTACTCTAGTACACCGACAGGGGCCCCCGGGCCTGGGCCACACACGGTGCCGAGCGCTGTTGGGCCAGGCCCAAAATAGGGCACGGGCACGCGCGGCCTGGGTTACGCCGCATCTTACTCCGTATCCACCGCGCCCTCCCCCAACGGCACGCGTCGAATGCGGCGTCGTGGGAGAGATTCTGGGTGGTTTCTTTATTCGTAAAGACGTAATGTCCGCCCCCTCCCCCTTTATAAGCAGGGGAAACAGGGGCAGTTTGTCCATCTCGCCAGTTGCTGTTCCAATCTCAAAAATCTCCGCCGCTCCCCCTTCTTCCAAAGCCGAAAGAGAGCAGCGCTCCGTCCCCCATCGCCGCCAGCGCCACCAACGCCTTCGATCTCCCCCACTACCTCCGCCATGTCTCCGAAAGCCGGGAAGGCTGTGAAGTCGGCCGAGGCGCTGCGGCTCGAGGCGCTGCGAAAGGAGCGGGCAACTTTCCCCCCCGAGCTCGCCGCGAAGGAGCTGAGGGAGTGGTACTACCTCTTCTGGTCGACGGAGACGCGAGCGCATCCGCGCACGAAGGTACTCTCCGCCGCCACTTCGGAACGGGCTCCGAATGGATATCCCTTCTTCGCGTTGTTCTTCTATTGCGGGCTCTGCCCGCCTTTCTCTGAGTTCTTCTGCGACATCATGAACACCTACGGGTTCCACCTCCTTGATTTCACCCCCAATGTTGTTCTGACCATGGCAGTTTTCGCACATCTCTGCGAAAACTTTGTTGGAGTCCACCCAAATGTAGCCCTTTTCTGCCACTTCTGTATGCCCCGAGTTGAGAGAGGGGAGCCCTTATCCGGCGGGATCGCCTGGATCTCGAGAGCCGGCAAGAAGGAAGTTTATCTGGAGGGAGAGCTCCGCAGCAAATGGGAGGAGTGGAGAGCAGACTGGTGCTGGATCGTCGAGGAGAACCCGCAGCCATTCACCGCCCAGCGCCAAACACCAGCAGTGCGCGACAATGATTGGAGCAGCGTGGCCCCGGAGGACAATAGGCTGAAGATTGCCATCACACGGATCCTACGCCTCAGGCTTGCCGGGCTCACTATAGGCGCTGTTGGCGCAGATTTTCTTCGCCGCCGCATCGCCGCCCTGCAAGAGAGGAGGAGACCCACCTGGGAGTTCGGGGGTCCGACAGATATCATGAGGGTGCGCCCGGGCCTCAACTTCAATTTCACTGTCCTGGAACTGGATGCGATGCTCAAGGAACTGTTGAAGCACGACCCTCAACATCCCGAATGGTTCAGGTTGCCGACGGGTGTCGTTCCGCTGTGCAACAATTCCTTGCTCGACCGCATCCGTGCAATGATGCCATTGTGCGATTCGCATGGAATTGTCCCAACTTGGCAAGAGCCTGCAGACGATGTCGTGCAGGCGTTCTTTGACGACTTGGTGGAGGTGGCGGTCCGCTCCGATGAGCAGAAAAGCCTCACCCGCGACACCACCGATGCGGAGATGCGGCACATCGCCACCAGGGCGGAAGAGGCGGCGGTAGCCGCTGCCGCGGGCGAGTTTGGATTCACCATGGAGGAGGCAGAGGCAGCAGAGGCGGCAAGCCTTGCCGAGTGAGAGGAGCTTGCCGGCGGGGGAGAGCTTGCCGAGCCTGAAGCCGAGTCGAGTGAACCCGCCAAGGGCGCGAGCGGCTCGCTATCTTCAGGCAGCTTGCCGCAAGCGGAGCCCCCAGCGCAGCCCCCAGCCCCGCCAAGAAGGCGTCTCTGCAAGGCTGGGGACGTAGCAGGGCGGCAGTCGAGTCAACAGCCGTCATGCCGCGCGACACGCTCCGCCGCGAAAAGCGATGTTGCCGCGGGGGCGCCTCACGTCGCTGCGGCAACTGGAGCGGGGCCTTCCCGGACCACCGCCACTGCCCCCACCAAGCGGTCAAGGGAACCTACTCCAAAAGATGTCGGGGGAAACGGACCCACGAGCTGTTGGGGAATGTTGCAGAAAATTAAATTTTTTCCTACGGTTTCACCAAGATCCATCTATGAGTTCATCTAAGCAACGAGTCAAGGGAGAGAGTTTGCATCTACATACCACTTGTAGATCACGAGCGGAAGCTAGCCAAGGGGATGGTGATGATGGAGTCGTACTCGAACGTGATTCGGATCACCGATGTCCAAGTGCTGAACGGACAGCACCTCCGCGTTCAACACACGTACGGGACGGGAGACGTCTCCTCCTTCTTGATCCAGCAAGGGGGAAGGAGAGGTTGAGGAAGATTGCTCCAACGGCAGCACAACGGCGTGGTGTAGTTGGTGCAGCAGTACTCCGACAGGGCTTCGCCAAGCATATACAGAGGAGGAGAGGTGTTGGGGAGGGGAGGGGCTGCGCCTTGGCTTGTGTTAAGCTCCCATGCGCCTCCCCACTATATATAGGGGTGGAGGGGCTGGTTTCTTGCCCTCCAAGTCCATTGGGGCGTTGGCCTAGGTGGGAGGAAAGAAATCCCATCATTTCCTTCCCCACCGATTGTTATCCCCCCTTTTTAGGGATCTTGATCTTATCCCTTCGGGATATGATCTTATTCCTTCTAAGGGGGGATCTTGGTGCGCCTTGACCAGGGGTGTGGGGCCTTTCCCCCACTACTCACGTTCATGTGGGTCCCCCCATGCAGGTGGGCCCCACTCCGGAACCTTCTAGAACCTTCCCGGTACAATACCGAAAAATCCCGAACATTTTCCGGTGGCCAAAATAGGACTTCCCATATATAGATCTTTACCTCCGGACCATTCCAGAACTCCTCGTGACGTCCTGGATCTCATCCGGGACTCCGAACAACATTCGGTAACCACATACAAACTTCCTTTATAACCCTAGCGTCATCGAACCTTAAGTGTGTAGACCCTACGGGTTCGGGAGACATGTAGACATGACCGAGACGTTCTTCGGTCAATAACCAACAGCGGGATCTGGATACCCATGTTGGCTCCCACATGCTTCTCGATGTTGTCATCGGATGAACCACGATGTCGAGGATTCGATCAAACCCTGTATACAATTCCCTTTGTCAATCGGTACGTTACTTGCCCGAGACTCGATCGTCGGTATCCCAATACCTTGTTCAGTCTCGTTACCGGCAAGTCACTTTACTCGTACCGTAATGCATGATCTCGTGGCCAACACTTTGGTCACCTTGAGCTCATTATGATGATGCATTACCGAGTGGGCCCAGAGATACCTCTCCGTCATACGGAGTGACAAATCCCAGTCTCGATCCGTGTCAACCCAACAGCTACTTTCGGAGATACCTGTAATGCACCTTTATAGTCACCCAGTTAATTTGTGACGTTTGATACACCCAAGGCACTCCTACGGTATCCGGGAGTTACACGATCTCATGGTCTAAGGAAGAGATACTTGACATTGGCAAAGCTCTAGCAAACGAACTAAACGACCTTTGTGCTATGCTTAGGATTGGGTCTTGTCCATCACATCATTCTCCTAATGATGTGATCCCGTTATCAACGACATCCAATGTCCATAGCCAGGAAATCATGACTATCTGTTGATCACAATGAGCTAGTCAACTAGAGGCTCACTAGGGACATATTGAGGTCTATGTATTCACACGTGTATTACGATTTCCGGATAATACAGTTATAGCATGAATAAAAGACAATTATCATGAACAATGAAATATAATAATACTTTTATTATTGCCTCTAGGGCATATTTCCAACAGTCTCCCACTTGCACTAGAGTCACCAATCTAGTTACATTGTGATGAATCGAACACCCATAGAGTTCTGGTGTTGATCATGTTTAGCTCGCGAGAGAGGTTTAGTCAACGGATCTGCGACATTCAGATCCGTATGTACTTTGCAAATTTCTATGTCTCCATCTTGAACATTTTCACGGATGGAGTTGAAACGACGCTTATGTGCCTGGTCTTCTTGTGAAACCTGGGCTCCTTGGCAAGGGCAATAGCTCCAGTGTTGTCACAGAAGAGTATGACTCCTAGGTCGGTGATGAACTCCTTCACCCAAATCGCTTCATGCGCTGCCTCCGAGGCTGCCATGTACTCTGCTTCACACGTAGATCCCGCCACGACACTCTGCTTGCAGCTGCACCAGCTTACTGCTCCACCATTCAACATATACACGTATCCGGTTTGTGACTTAGAGTCATCCGGATCTGAGTCGAAGCTAGCGTCGACGTAACCCTTTACGACAAGCTCTTCGTCTCCTCCATAAACGAGAAACATGTCCTTTGTCCTTTTCATGTACTTCAGGATATTCTTGACTGCTGTCCGGTGTTCCTTGCCGGGATTACTATGGTATCTAGCTACCAAACTCACGGCAAGGTTTACATCAGGTCTGGTACACAACATGGCATACATAATAGATCCTATGGCTGAAGCATAGGGGATGACACTCATCTCTTCTTTATCTTTTGCCGTGGTCGGTGACTGAGCCGAGCTCAATCTCACACCTTGTAACATAGGCAAGAACCCCTTCTTGGACTGATCCATTTTGAACCTCTTCAAAATCTTATCAAGGTATGTGCTTTATGAAAGACCTATGAGGCGTCTCGATCTATCTCTATAGATCTTGATGCCTAATATGTAACTAGCTTCTCCAAGGTCCTTCATTGAAAAACACTTATTCAAGTAGGCCTTAATGCTGTCCAGAAATTCTATATTATTTCCCATCAAGAGTATGTCATCTACATATAATATGAGAAATGCTACAGAGCTCCCACTCACTTTCTTGTAAACGCAGGCTTCTCCATAAGTCTGCATAAACCCAAACGCTTTGATCATCTCATCAAAGCGAATATTCCAACTCTGAGATGCTTGCACCAGCCCATAAATGGATCGCTGGAGCTTGCATACTTTGTTAGCGTTCTTAGGATCGACAAAACCTTCCGGCTGCATCATATACACTTCTTCCTTAAGATGCCCGTTAAGGAATGCTGCTTTGACGTCCATCTGCCATATCTCATAATCATAGTATGCGGCAATTGCTAACATGATTCGGACGGACTTTAGCTTCGCTACGGGAGAGAATGTCTCATCGTAGTCAATCCCTTGAACCTGTCGATAACCCTTAGCGACAAGTCGAGCTTTATAGATGGTGACATTACCATCCGCGTCTGTCTTCTTCTTAAAGATCCATTTGTTTTCTATCGCTCGCCGATCATCGGGCAAGTCTGTCAAAGTCCATACTTTGTTTTCATACATGGATTCTATCTCGGATTTCATGGCTTCAAGCCATTTGTTGGAATCTGGGCCCGCCATCGCTTCTTCATAGTTCGAAGGTTCACCGTTGTCTAACAACATGATTTCTAGGACGGGGTTGCCGTACCACTCTGGTGCGGAACGTTTCCTTGTGGACCTACGAAGTTCAGTAGCAACTTGATCCGAAGTACCTTGATCATCATCATTGGTTTCCTCTTCAGTTGGTGTGGGCATCACAAGGAACATTTTCCTGAGCTGCACCACTTTCCCGTTCGAGAGGTAGTACTTCATCGAGTTCTACTTTCCTCCCACTTACTTCTTTCGAGAGAAACTCTTTTTCCAGAAAGCATCCGTTCTTGGCAACAAAGATTTTGCCCTCGGATCTTAAGTAGAAGGTATACCCGACAGTTTCCTTAGGGTATCCTATGAAGACGCATTTTTTCCGACTTGGGTTCGAGCTTTTCAGGTTGAAGTTTCTTGACATAAGCATCGCATCCCCAAACTTTTAGAAACGACAGCTTAGGTTTCTTCCCAAACCATAATTCATACGGTGTCGTCTCAACGGATTTAGACGGTGCCCTATTTAAAGTGAATGTAGCTGTCTCTAGAGTGTATCCCCAAAATGATAGCGGTAAATCAGTAAGAGACATCATAGACCGCACCATATCCAATAGAGTGCGATTACGACGTTCGGACACACCGTTTCGCTGAGGTGTTCCAGGCGGCATGAGTTGTGAAACGATTCCACATTTCCTTAAGTGTGTGCCAAATTCGTGACTTAAATATTCTCCTCCACGATCTGATCGTAGGCACTTTATCTTTCGGTCACGTTGATTCTCCACCTCATTCTGAAATTCCTTGAACTTTTCAAAGGTCTCAGACTTGTGTTTCATTAAGTAGACATACCCATATCTACTTAAGTCATCAGTGAGAGTGAGAACATAACGATATCCTCCGCGAGCCTCAACGCTCATTGGACCGCACACATCGGTATGTATGATTTCCAATAAGTTGGTTGCTCGCTCCATTGTTCCGGAGTACGGAGTCTTGGTCATCTTGCCCATGAGGCATGGTTCGCACGTGTCAAACGATTCATAATCAAGAGACTCTAAAAGTCCATCGGCATGGAGCTTCTTCATGCGCTTGACACCAATGTGACCAAGGCGGCAGTGCCACAAGTATGTGGGACTATCGTTATCAACTTTACATCTTTTGGCATCTACACTATGAACATGTGTAATATTACGCTCGAGATTCATTAAGAATAAACCATTGACCATCGGAGCATGACCATAAAACATATCTCTCATATAAATCGAACAACCATTATTCTCAGACTTAAATGAGTAGCCATCTCGTATTAAACGAGATCCAGATACAATGTTCATGCTCAAACTTGGCACTAAATAACAATTATTAAGGTTCAAAACTAATCCCGTAGGTAAATGTAGAGGCAGCGTGCCGACGGCGATCACATCGACTCTGGAACCATTCCCGACGCGCATCGTCACCTCGTCCTTTGCCAGTCTCCGTTTATTCCGCAGCTCCTGCTGTGAGTTACAAATATGAGCAACGGCACCGGTATCAAATACCCAGGAGTTACTACGAGTACTGGTAAGGTACACATCAATTACATGTATATCAAATATACCTTTTGTTTTGCCGGCCTTCTTATCTGCTAAGTATTTGGGGCAGTTCCGCTTCCAGTGACCCTTCCCCTTGCAATAAAAGCACTCAGTCTCAGGCTTAGGTCCATTCTTTGACTTCTTCCCGGTAACTGGCTTACCAGGCGCGGCAACCTCCTTGCCGTCCTTCTTGAAGTTCTTCTTACCCTTGCCCTTCTTGAACTTAGTGGTCTTATTGACCATCAACACTTGATGTTCTTTCTTGATTTCAGCCTCTGCTCACTTCAGCATCGAGAACACTTCAGGAATGGTCTTTTCCATCCCCTGCATGTTGTAGTTCATCACAAAGCTCTTGTAGCTTGGTGGGAGCGACTGGAGGATTCTGTCAATGACCGCCTCATCTGGGAGGTTAATGTTCAGCTGGGTCATACGGTTGTGCAACCCAGACATCTTCAGGATCTGCTCACTGACAGAACTGTTTTCCTCCATCTTACAACTGTAGAACTTGTCGGAGACATCATATCTCTCGACCCGGGCATGAGCTTGGAAAACTAGTTTCAGCTCTTCAAACATCTCATATGCTCCGTGATGCTCAAAACGCTTTTGGAGCCCCGGTTCTAAGCTGTAAAGCATGCCGCACTGAACGAGGGAGTAATCATCAGCGCGAGTTTGCCAAGCATTCATAATGTCTTGGTTCTCTGGGACGGGAGCGTCACCTAGCGGTCCTTCTAGGACATATTGTTTCCTGGCAGCTATGAGGATGATCCTCAGGTTCCGGACCCAGTCCGTATAGTTGCTGCCATCATCTTTCAGCTTGGTTTTCTCTAGGAACGCGTTGAAGTTCATGTTGACATGAGCGTTGACCATTTGATCTACAAGACATATTTGCAAAGGTTTTAGACTAAGTTCATGATAGTTAAGTTCTAATCAAATTATGAACTCCCACTCAGATTAGACATCCCTTTAGTCATCTAAGTGTTACACGATCCGAGTCGACTAGGCCGTGTCCGATCATCACGTGAGACGGACTAGTTATCGTCGGTGAACATTCTCATGTTGATCGTATCTTCCATACGACTCGTGTTCGACCTTTCGGTCTCCGTGTTCCGAGGCCATGTCTGCACATGCTAGGCTCGTCAAGTTAACCCTAAGTGTTTTCGCTGTGCAAAACTGTCTTACAGCCGTTGTATGTGAACGTAAGAATCCATCACACCCGATCATCACGTGGTGCTTAGAAGCGACGAACTGTAGCAACGGTGCACAGTTAGGGGAGAACACTTCTTGAAATTTTTGCAAGGGATCATCTTATTTACTACCGTCGTCCTAAGTAAACAAGATGCATAAACATAATAAACATCACATGCAATTATATAGTTGTGACATGATATGGCCAATATCATATAGCTCCATTGATCTTCATCTTCGGGGCTCCATGATCATCTTGTCACCGGCTTGACACCATGATCTCCATCATCATGATCTCCATCATCGTGTCTTCATGAAGTTGTCACGCCAACGACTACTTCTACTTCTATGGCTAACACGTTTAGCAATAAAGTAACGTGAGTTACATGGCGTTCTTCAATGACACGCAGGTCATACAAAAAATAAAGACAACTCCTATGGCTCCTGCCGGTTGTCATACTCATCGACATGCAAGTCGTGAATCCTATTACAAAGAACATGATCTCATACATCACAATTCATCATTCATCACAACTTCTGGCCATATCACATCACATGATCAATCGCTGTAAAAACAAGTTAGACGTCCTCTAATTGTTGTTGCATCTTTTACGTGGCTGCAATTGGGTTCTAGCAAGAACGTTTTCTTACCTAAGAATAACCACAACGTGATTTTGTCAACTTATATTTACCCTTCATAAGGGCCCTTTTCATCAAATCCGCTCCAACTAAAGTGGGAGAGACAGACACCCGCCAGCCACCTTATGCAACTAGTGCATGTCAGTCGGTGGAACCGGTCTCACGTAAGCGTACGTGTAAGGTTGGTCCGGGCCGCTTCATCCCACAATACCGCCGAAGCAAGAAAAGACTAGTAGAGGCAAGTAAGATGACAAAATCCACGCCCACAACAAAATTGTGTTCTACTCGTGCAAAGAGAACTACGCATAGACCTAGCTCATGATGCCACTGTTGGGGAACGTTGCAGAAAATTAAAATTTTTCCTACGGTTTCACCAAGATCCATCTATGAGTTCATCTAAGAAACGAGTCAAGGGAGAGAGTTTGCATCTACATACCACTTGTAGATCACGAGCGGAAGCTAGCCAAGGGGATGGTGATGATGGAGTCGTACTCGAACGTGATTCGGATCACCGATGTCCAAGTGCTGAACGGACAGCACCTCCGCGTTCAACACACGTACGGGACGGGAGACGTCTCCTCCTTCTTGATCCAGCAAGGGGGAAGGAGAGGTTGAAGAAGATTGCTCCAACGGCAGCACAACGGCGTGGTGTAGTTGGTGCAGCAGTACTCCGACAGGGCTTCACCAAGCATATACGGAGGAGGAGAGGTGTTGGGGAGGGGAGGGGCTGCGCCTTGGCTTGTGTTAAGCTCCCATGCGCCTCCCCACTATATATAGGGGTGGAGGGGCTGGTTTCTTGCCCTCCAAGTCCATTGGGGCGTTGGCCTAGGTGGGAGGAAAGAAATCCCATCATTTCCTTCCCCACCGATTGTTATCCCCCCTTTTTAGGGATCTTGATCTTATCCCTTCGGGATATGATCTTATTCCTTCTAAGGGGGGATCTTGGTGCGCCTTGACCAGGGGTGTGGGGCCTTTCCCCCACTACTCACGTTCATGTGGGTCCCCCCATGCAGGTGGGCCCCACTTCGGAACCTTCTAGAACCTTCCCGGTACAATACCGAAAAATCCCGAACATTTTCCGGTGGCCAAAATAGGACTTCCCATATATAAATCTTTACCTCCGGACCATTCCAGAACTCCTCGTGACGTCCGGGATCTCATCCGGGACTCCGAACAACATCGGTAACCACATACAAACTTCCTTTATAACCCTAGCGTCATCGAACCTTAAGTGTGTAGACCCTACGGGTTCGGGAGACATGTAGACATGACCGAGACGTTCTTCGGTCAATAACCAACAGCGGGATCTGGATACCCATGTTGGCTCCCACATGCTTCTCGATGTTGTTATCGGATGAACCACGATGTCGAGGATTCGATCAAACCCTGTATACAATTCCCTTTGTCAATCGGTACGTTACTTGCCCGAGACTCGATCGTCGGTATCCCAATACCTTGTTTAGTCTCGTTACCGGCAAGTCACTTTACTCGTACCGTAATGCATGATCTCGTGGCCAACACTTTGGTCACCTTGAGCTCATTATGATGATGCATTACCGAGTGGGCCCAGAGATACCTCTCCGTCATACGGAGTGACAAATCCCAGTCTCGATCCGTGTCAACCCAACAGCTACTTTCGGAGATACCTGTAATGCACCTTTATAGTCACCCAGTTACGTTGTGATGTTTGATACACCCAAGGCACTCCTACAGTATCCGGGAGTTACACGATCTCATGGTCTAAGGAAGAGATACTTGACATTGGCAAAGCTCTAGCAAATGAACTAAACGACCTTTGTGCTATGCTTAGGATTGGGTCTTGTCCATCACGTCATTCTCCTAATGATGTGATCCCGTTATCAACGACATCCAATGTCCATAGCCAGGAAATCATGACTATCTGTTGATCACAACGAGCTAGTCAACTAGAGGCTCACTAGGGACATATTGAGGTCTATGTATTCACACGTGTATTACGATTTCCGGATAATACAGTTGTAGCATGAATAAAAGACAATTATCATGAACAATGAAATATAATAATACTTTTATTATTGCCTCTAGGGCATATTTCCAACACGAGCACCTATGGGACCGGCGGACCGAGCCCCTTTCGGTTCGGCGGGGGGCGGAGGTCGCACGAAGAGCGGATCGAGGCGAAGCACACGAGCGATTTACCCAGCTTCGAAGCTCTCCGGAGAGATAATACTCCTACTCCTGCATGTCTGATTGTATTGAGTTCTTGCTCGGGAGCGCTGAATGCTACAGTACACACCAGCCGCTAACGAGACCGAGCGTGAGTGTTTTCTGGTTTCGAACCCCCCTCTACATTGTGCATGGGCCTCCTTTTATATGCTCAAGGGGTCACCGACAGGTGGCAACATAGACAAGGGCAAAAATGGAAGAGGAGTTGCGGTTGGTACAACTACCTCTACAGTGTATCATACCTAACCCTGACGGCAGGGGACAAAGGCATTAAATGCCCGTCTGCCTCGCCCAAACAGTGCAGAAAAGTGACCGTCAGGGGCGCCACCGCTTGCCACGATGGCAATCTTGTCAGCGCCGCTTACCACCGCGCACCGCTGGCTGCACAGCTTCTCATCACGCGCGCCTGGAAAGGCCCCAGGGCGACACGTTGGTGGATGTGCTGGAGCGTGGGTACAGGGTGGTAGCTTGCCGCGGCAAGCGCCTTGCCGCGGTCGTTGTCTTGTCGCGTCCGGACGCTTGTCGCTCACCGGGACTTGCCGGGACGCGCGGCGCGTCGCGGCAAGTTCCTTGAGATGCCTTTGTTGGCCTTCCCGGCAAGCTCCTCTTGCCGGGGCCTTGTCTTCTTGGCTTGAAAACTTTGTTCTTGAATGGCTCCAAAGGAACCACGGAGGACCTTGGCGGTCAACCGGCATGCCTTGCCGCGGGTCGCTGCGACTGCCCGTGCACAAGTTCGGGATACTAGGGTACCCCTACTCTAGTACACCGACAGGAGCCCCCGGGCCTGGGCCACACACGGTGCCGAGCGCTCTTGGGCCAGGCCCAAAACAGGGCACAGGCACGCGCGGCCTGGGTTACGCCGCATCTTACTCCGTTTCCACCGCGCCCTCCCCCAACGGCACGCGTCAAATGCGGCGTCGTGGGAGAGATCGTGGGTGGTTTCTTTATTCGTAAAGACGTAACGTCCGCCCCCTCCCCCTTTATAAGCAGGGGAAACAGGGGCAGTTCGTCCATCTCGCCAGTTGCTGTTCCAATCTCAGAAATCTCCGCCGCTCCCCCCTTCTTCCAAAGCCGAAAGAGAGCAGCGCTCCGCCCCCCATCGCCGCCGGCGCCACCAACGCCTTCGATCTCCCCCACTACCTCCGCCATGGCTCCGAAAGCCGGGAAGGCTGTGAAGTCGGCCGAGGCGCTGCGGCTCGAGGCACTGCGAAAGGAGCGGGCAACTTTCCCCCCCGAGCTCGCCGCGAAGGAGCTGAGGGAGTGGTACTACCTCTTCTGGTCGACGGGAACGTGAGCGCATCCGCGCATGAAGGTACTCTCCGCCGCCGCTTTGGAACGGGCTCCGAATGGATATCCCTTCTTCGCGTTGTTCTTCTACTGCGGGCTCTGCCCGCCTTTCTCTGAGTTCTTCTGCGACATCATGAACACCTACGGGTTCCACCACCTTGATTTCACCCCCAATGCTGTTCTGACCATGGCAGTTTTCGCACATCTCTGCGAAAACTTTGTCGGAGTCCACCCAAATGTAGGCCTTTTCCGCCACTTCTTTATGCCCCGAGTTGAGAGAGGGGAGCCCTTATCCGGCGGGATCGCCTGGATCTCGAGAGCCGGCAAGAAGGAAGCTTATCTGGAGGGAGAGCTCCGCAGCAAATGGGAGGAGTGGAGAGCAGACTGGTGCTGGATCGTCGAGGAGAACCCGCAGCCATTCACCGCCCAACGCCAAACCCCATCAGTGCGCGGCAACGATTGGGGCAGCGTGGCCCCGGAGGACGATAGGCTGAAGATTGCTGTCACCCGGATCCTACGCCTCAGGCTTGTCGGGCTCACTGTAGGCGCTTTTGTCACAGATTTTCTTCGCCGCCGCATCGCCCCCTGCAAGAGAGGAGGAGACCCGCTTGGGAGTTCGGGGGTCCGGCGGATATCATGAGGCTGCTCCCGGGCCTCAACTTCAATTTCACTGTCCTGGAACTGGATGCGATGCTCAAGGAACTGTTCAAGCACGACCCTCAACATCCCGAATGGTTCAGGTTGCCGACGGGTGTCGTTCCGCTGTGCAACAATTCCTCGCTCGACCGCATCCGTGCAATGATGCGGTTGTGCGATTCGCATGGAATTGTCCCAACTTGGCAAGAGCCTGCAGACGACGTTGTGCAGGCGTTCTTTGACGGCTTGGTGGAGGTGGCAGTCCGCTCCGATGAGCAGAAAAGCCTCACCCGCGACACCACCGATGCGGAGATGCGGCGCATCGCCACCAGGGCAGAAGAGGCGGCGGCAGCCGCTGCCGCGGGCGAGTTTGGATTCACCGTGGAGGAGGCAGAGGCAGCAGAGGCGGCAAGCCTTGCCGAGCGAGAGGAGCTTGCCGGCGGGGGAGAGCTTGCCGAGCCTGAAGCCGAGTCGAGCGAACCCGCCGAGGGCGCGAGCGGCTCGCTATCTTCAGGCAGCTTGCTGCAAGCGGAGCCCCCAGCGCAGCCCCCAGCCCCGCCAAGAAGGCGTCTCCGCAAGGCCGGGGACGTAGCAGGGCGGCAGTCGAGTCAATAGCCGTCGCGCCGCGCGATACGCTCCGCCGCGACAAGCGATGTTGCCGCGGGGGCGCCTCACGTCGCGGTGGCAACTGGAGCGGGGCCTTCCCGGACCACCGCCACTGCCCCCGCCAAGCGGTCAAGGGAACCTACTCCTCCGTCTCGTCGCGCCGAAGGTGGGCCGGACTTCGACCTCTCCGCGCTCAGCTCCGACGAGGAAGAAGAAGAGTAAGATTCTTTGTTGTACTTGTAGTTCTTCAATTCTTGCTGTTTTTGTCTTGTATCTGATTTGCTTTACTCTGAAGTCATTCCTTTTTCAGGACTCTGGCCCAGAGAGCGGCGAAGATAGCCAAGGCCCCGGTGATTGTCATCGAGGACGAGCCCACCGCGACAGCAGGGGGCGCGCCCGAGACCACCTTGCCGGACCCGGCAACCGTTCCCCAAAGCAGCCCCTAGCGTAAGTACATGGTTTCCTTCCCGCTGTTAGGCGCGCATGACTGCTCTTTCTTTGCTGTCATCTGATTATTTGTTTGTGCAGGAGCAGAACAACCTCACCAGGAGCGCCCGGAAACCGCCCCCGACATGTCATCTGCTTCGACTACACCGCCAAGGAAGTGATCTCCGGCAAGGGAGCGATCTCCGACAAGGGAGAAGTCCCCGGCAAGGGAGAGTTCTCCGGCAAGGGACGACATCAGCGATCCCCCCGTGGTGGAGACCGTGACTGTAGAACCCAGCACAGGTAATCCTTCTTGCTTGAAAACTTCCCTTGGGTTCTTCTTCTTCCGATTTTCTTTTTGGATATTTGCTTGACTTTTCTCCCTCTTCCGGCCTTCAGATCCACTTGTCACGGAGCCGATGGAGACCGAGGTTGCCGGCGAGGAGAACGCGCGCGGCGATACCAACGACGCCGCTGCTACCGAAGAAGGGGCCGACGCTGATGATCCCGCCGGCAAGGAGGCCGCCAAGGCTGCTGCCGCGGAAGCCGGCGAGGGGTCCGGCGATCGCACTGACGACCCTGAGGCCGCAGGAGCGCAAGGCGCTATGCTGACCGCCGATCCCTTCGCCACTGCTGCAGCGCCAGGCTCCGAAGAGCCCCAGCCCGGCGCCTATTTGAAGGCCAGCGATGGCATCTTCGTCAAGCTTCCCTGGGCATCAAGCTCCAGGGCGTCGGTCGAAGGAGAAACATTTGATGGAGAGGTGCTCGCTTCCGCTGGGCTGACGCTGGTTGACGCACCGAGCAGCAGCAGCGGCGAGTCTGAGGAGGAGCGGCTGCTACAGAAGCTGGTGTCGCTCTACCGCGCCTGACAGGCCAAGCTGGAATCCCGAGAAGCGCTTGTCGCTAGGGCGGGAGTGGACATCGAGAAGCACGCGGAGGAGCTCCGGGGTCGTAACCAGGAAGCTCTCCGGTCCCTTGTAGAGGAGCGGGCGCAACTCGTCCAGGAGCGGAAAGCCTTCCTCCTCGAGAAGGCGGAAGCTGAGGAGCAACAGCGGATTGCCGCCGAGGATCCGTTTGCGCGGGAAGGCGAGCTGGCGCCGCGGAAAGTCAATCTTGACAGCCACAAGGAGGTGCTTGCCGCGCGCGAGCAAACATTTGGCGGGGCTCTCAAGGAAGCAGAAGATGCTGCCGCAGCTGCTGAGGCCACCAAGAAGGAGCTGGAGACGAAGGTGGCGCAGCTGGAGGCCGATTTCAAGGCGAGGGGTGAAGAGCTTGCCGCGCTCAAGCATGAGCGCGAGAAGGACGCCTACACCCTTGGCGAGCTGCAGGGTAGTCTCGCCGAGAAGGGCAAGGAACTTAGCGCCGCCAAAGACTCCAACGCAGATCTTTAGTTGAAGCTGACCACTTCGACCAAGACGCTAGACGGCACCAAGGAGCGGGAGGTGGCCCTGAAGGAGGAGATCAAGGCCAATGAGGAGCTGCTGGCGAGTGCTGCTGTCACCCAGAACACCTTTAGGGAGACTGTGGAGCTCTGGACAGAGGGTCTCGTGAATATCGCCGCAGTCATTGACGGGGAGCTGGCGCAGCTGGGGGTGGAGGATCTCGGGTACTCCTCCGACAAGAACCTCCAACCTAGCGCCAAGCTCACCTTGTTCTTCAAAGGCGTGGTGACGGCCCTCCAGCAACTCCGGGAAAGGATCCCAAAGCAGCTGGCCGACGAGTCGCGCACGATCTGCATGGGAGTTCTTCAAAAGGTGTTGGTGAAGGTGGCCTTCCGCAATCTGGGCCTCAACCTCACCAACGTCCTAAAAAAGCTGCCGCCGGATGCTGATCTGGAAGCGCTCAAGGCCCTTGTCGCACCCATTGTGGACAAGGTGAGTGAGATCAAGAGGGTTGAGGGCGATCGCATAGATTAGGCCGCCCGTTTTCTCCTTTTCTTGTTGCTGCTGGTCATGTTACGAGAACATTCTATTAGAGCTGCGACAAGCTATCTTGTAATATAACTTTATTTTGGGTATCGACTGCTATGTTATTTCCTCTACTTGATTCCTTCCTTTGTATGTTTTTGCCCTACGCTTTTAGGGAACTTGCTGGTGCCGGCACCTTAGCCGCGAGCGCTGAGTGCGGGACGTCAGCAGCCTGCTGGCGGCGCCGCTACCGACAAGAAACCTTGTCGCAACTAGTCGCAGCTCACTTAAGTTGTTGAGCGGACTCGAAACAAAGTAAGGGCGCAACTAGCCACGAGTTGGTTCCTCCGCGCACAGGTTTTCCATACAAAGCATGGTCGTTCGAGGAAGATAACTTAAAAATTTTAAAACTAATTGCTCAAACTTTGGCAACTTAGCTTTTCTGTCGTTTGCTTCCCGGTAAGGCGAAACTTTCTTGAATGACGCCTGGTCCACATTATTATCTTCTCCTATCCCCCCAGCAAACTTGTGGGTGAGGGAACCTTCCTTCCTTTGAGAAAAAGAAAGAAGAGAAAATAAAGATTATGGAGCCTTACGGCTCGTTATTGCTTACCGGGGGTAGGTGCTGCACAAAGTGTCAGATAACACATGCAAAAAATAGAAAGCATGAAATTGACAGGATGTGCGGAGTAGATGAGCTTTATTTATGCACGGGGTCTGTGCCCGGCTTTGTACAAAGGATTATATGCAACATCGGCAAGACTTGTACAAAAGGTGGTTGCCGGAACAGGTTCCGGCAACCGCGCCTTACGGGTAAAACTTATGAAGATGCTCAATGTTCGAGGAGTTGCTCACCGGAATGCCATCTTCGGTCTCAAGGCGGACAGCGCCAGGCCTAGTGACTCGTTTCACCCGGTAAGGGCCTTCCCACTTCGGCGTCAACTTGTTGGAATTCTTGGCGGACTGAACGTGCCGAAGAACAAGGTCGCCTTCCTCGAGACTTCTGGCATTAACTTTGCGGCTATGGTAGCGGTGCAAAGCTTGCTGGTATCGAGCAGCTCGCACAGCAGCCTGAAGACGGTCCTCCTCAAGGAGCAGCGCGTCATCTTGTCGCAGCTGCTCTTTCTCAAGCTCATCATAAGCGAGCACTCGAGGTGACCCGTATACGAGTTCCGTGGGGAGAACTGCCTCTGCTCCATAAACTAGAGAGAAAGGTGTGTGGCCAGTGGCTCGATTTGGCGTCGTCCTGATCGACCAAAGAACCATCGGCAGCTCCTCAATCCAGTTCTTTCCGCACTTGTGCAGCCTGTCGAAAGTCCTGGTCTTGAGCCCGCGCAACACTTCAGCATTTGCCCTCTCCGCTTGACCGTTGCTTCTCGGGTGAGCAACAGAAGAGAAGCAGACCTTGGCGCCAAGATCTTGGACGTACTGCATGAAGGTGCGGCTCGTGAATTGTGTGCCGTTGTCGGTGATGATCCTGTTAGGGATCCCGAAGCGGCAAACAATCGACCTGAAGAACTTGACTGCTGATTGTGCTGTCACCTTCCTCACTGCTTCCACTTCCGGCCACTTTGTGAACTTGTCGATTGCAATGTACAAGTACTCAAAGCCCCCGACAGCTCGGGGAAAGGGGCCGAGGATGTCGAGCCCCCAGACCGAAAATGGCCAGGATAAAGGGATCGACTGGAGAGCTTGAGCTGGCTGGTGTATCTGCTTGGAATGGAACTGGCACGCTTCACACTTGGTTACTTGTCCAGTTGCATCCTGGAGGGTTGTCGGCCCAAAGAAACCTTGCCGGAATGCTTTGCCGGCAAGTGCTCTTGCGCCAATGTGGTTGCCACATATGCCCCCATGTATCTCTGCCAACAGCTTTTGTCCATCTTCCCGATGAATACACTTCAATTTCACACCGTTGAGTCTCCTTCTTTACAGTGTGTTGTCGACAAACTGGTACATATTTGACTGCCGGGCTACTCTTTCTGCTTCTTCTTGCTCTTCGGGAAGTTCCCCTGTCTGAAGGAAACGGACAATCTGCTGTGCCCATGCTGGAGCTTGTGGCTCGACAACAAGGACTAAAGGCACATATGCTGCTGCGGGAACATCTGCTTCTACGGCGAGAACCTGCGGCTCAGCCGGAGCTTGATGTTCCCCGGCAAGCTTGCCGGAGCAAAACTTGTCGGGAGCGTCTGCTTCAACGGAACAAACCCTAGGGCTTGTCGGAGCAGACTGCTCCTCAGCACCCTTTGTGTTGATCTTGGGGACCTTCTTGGCGGCGGCTTCGGGGAGCTCTGCCGGAAAACAGTCACCAGAAATCAACTTCCTCTTCTTACTCTGCCCAGTCGATGGTGTTACAGATGGTTGAGTCAGTTTGAGCACAAAGATCCCTGGTTCCAAAGGTAACTTAAGTGCGGCGCACTTCGACAGGCCATCGGCAATGTCGTTCTGAGCTCTTGGAACATATTCCATCTGCAGGCCGTCAAAGTGCTCTTCTAACATTCTCACTTCATCGACGTAAGCTTCCATCAACGGACTCTGATAATTCTTGTTCACTTGGCGGACGACAAGCTGCGAGTCACCCCTGACAATGAGCTTCTTGATCCCAAGGTCTGCTGCGATCCTGAGACCGGCAAGCAAACCTTCATACTCTGCGGTATTGTTCGTTGCTTGCTCCTTGGGAAAGTGCATCTGGACTACGTACTTGAGGTGCTCTCCGGTGGGTGCAATAAGTAGCACGCCCGCACCGGCGCCTTGCAGCAAGAAGGCACCATCAAAGTACATCAGCCACTCCTTGCTTGCTTCCTTGACGGGGATGCTCGTTTCTGGAATTTCTTCATCTGGTGTTGGCGTCCACTCTGCTATGAATTCTGCCAATGCTCTGCTTTGGATAGTTGAAGTGCTCTCAAACTTGAGGCCAAAGCTTGACAGTTCAGGTGCCCACTTGACAATCCTGCCTGTTGCTTCTGGATTCTACAGTATCCTCTTCAGCGGAAAGCGAGTGACAACTGTGATCTCATGTGCTTGGAAGTAATGGCGCAGCTTTCTCGAGGCCATGAGAAGGCCGAAAAGCAATTTCTGCACACCAGAGTACCTCGACCTAGCCCCCTGCAGAAGGGAACTGACAAAGTAAACTGGGCGCTGCACCATTTTCTTCTGCATCTCCTCACGCGCCTGCGCAGATCCACCCTTGTCGGGACCAGAGCTTGTCGGCGAAGCCCCCGGCTTGTCGCTGGATGCATCTGCCGTGGTTGCTGGCTCATCATCCGCCTCCCTCTCTGCTACTAGCGCAGCACTAACCACTTGATTGGTTGCCGCTATATACAGCAGCAACTTCTCTTGTGGCTTAGGTGCGACAAGTGTTGGAGTGGAGGACAGGTATCTCATCAAGTCCTGCAGCGCAGGCTTTTTCAATATTTTGAAAAATGGCAGGGCGCGCTTAGCAGACTTAGAGATAAACCTGCTGAGAGCAGCCACGCAACCGGCAAGTCTTCGTACATCCTTGACGCGCTTTGGTGCTTCGATCTGCTCAATGGCCTTGATCTTGTCGGGATTAGCTTCAATTCCCCACTGAGACACAAAGAACCCGAGAAGCTTGCCGGAGGGGACTCCAAACACACACTTCTCGAGGTTAAGCTTGAGGTTGATCTTGCGCAGATTTGCGAAGGTTTCGTCTAAATCTTGAATCAGAGTTGCTTTGTCCTTGCTCTTGACCACTATGTCATCCATGTAGGCTTGCACATTTCTGTGTATTTGTGGCTCAAAAGCGTCATGGACTACTCTTGCAAATGTTGAACCAGCATTCTTTAAACCGAAAGGCATCCGTACAAAACAGTATGTGCCACATGGAGTGATGAATGCGGTCTTCTCCTCATCCTCTTCTGCCATGAAGATCTGATGGTACCCTGAGTATGCGTCAAGAAATGAAAGCAAGTCACATCCTGCCGTGGAGTCAACAATCTGGTCAATGCGCGGCAAGGGAAATGGGTCTTTGGGACAAGCTTTATTAACATCGGTAAAGTCGATACAAAGCCTCCATTTCCCGTTTGCCTTGCGCACGACTACAGGATTGGCCAACCACGTAGGATGGAGCACTCCTCTGACAAGGCCGGCTGCTTCCAACTTCTTGATTTCTTCTGCGATGAATTCTTGGCGCTCCACTGCTTGTTTCCTGACTTTCTGCTTGACGGGCCGCGCATGAGGACAAACGGCAAGATGGTGCTCGATTACTTTCCTGGGAACACCGGGGATGTCTGACGGTTGCCACGCAAACACATCGACGTTCGCCCGCAGGAAAGCAACGAGCGTGCTTTCCTATTTAGGGTC
The DNA here is from genome assembly GCF_018294505.1 of Triticum aestivum. Taxonomy (NCBI): domain Eukaryota; kingdom Viridiplantae; phylum Streptophyta; class Magnoliopsida; order Poales; family Poaceae; genus Triticum; species Triticum aestivum. The sequence goes on along the minus strand of NC_057795.1, from coordinate 344,753,409 downwards.
GAGAGTGGCACTGATGGTGAAGGTCCCACCAGTGCCGTCCTCCTTGGCGGACACCTTCTTGGTCTCTGGTGGAGCTGCCATTGTCTTCTTACACTTGCCGGTGGAGCTCGATGGTGCGTCCTCGATGGTAGCGCGGCACTCCGAAGAGGTGCGCTTGCCGGAGTGGGCATCAGAACTCTTGTCGGACTTGGTCTTCTTCTTCCCCCCGGGAGCTTCAGCGGCAAGTGTCTTGCGATCTGCTGCGGCTGCTGCATCCCGGTAGATCTTGTTGGCGCAGATAAGAGCATCCTTCTTGTCGCCAGGGACAGAGATGACACTTATCGGGCCCGGCATCTTGAGCATATTGTATGCATAGTGAGAGGCTGCCATGAACTTGGCGAGTGCTGGACGGCCGAGTATCCCATTGTAGGGCAATGGAAAGTCAGCAACATCAAAAGTGACCCTCTCAGTCCTGAAGTTCAACTTGCTGCCAAATGTCACCGGCAACATGATCTATCCCTTCGGCTTGCTCCTTCCCGGATTGATTCCTTGGAATGTGCCGGTCTCTTCGAGCTCGCTGTCAGGGATCTGGAGTTTCTGAAGTACCGCGGAGGAGATCAGGTTCAAGCTGGCCCCGCCGTCAACTAGCATCTTAGTGACCTTGAGGTTGCGGATAGTTGGTGAGACCAACATTGGCAAGCACCCGACCGCAGTTATGCGATCAGGGTGGTCCTCAATATCAAAGATGATAGGCGTGCTGGACCATTTCAGAGGCTTGCGTGACTCGACGGGTGGTTCTGCCGTATTGACTTCCCGCACCCATTGCTTGAGCTGGTGGTGTGAAGTATGCAGAGAAGCACCGCCGTCAACGCACAGGACCTCTGTGGCTTTTTGGAACTCCTGCTCATCGGCCTCGTCATCATCCATATCCTCATCTTCGTCGTCATCTTCATCCTTGTCGCGGCCGTGGGGAGGTCTGTCTCCTTGCCGCTGCTTGGCCTTGCCGCGGCGTCCCCCTCGGCCGGGGCGTTTCTTGCCGGATCCTCCAGCACCTTCTTGGGCCTTCTCCTTTTCGCGTCGCTCGTACTCAGCCTTTTGCTGCTCGACAAGCTGTTCGACCTTCTTGCAGCTCTGGAGGTCATGGCCCTTGGTGCGGTGGATCTTGCAGTACTGCTTGTTGGTGCCGTCCTGCTTGTCGGCGGCTGCCACAGCCTCCTCGCCGGAGCTACCAGCTTTGGCTTTCTTGGCGCCACCTCCGTTGCCAGACTGCTCGACAACTAGCACATCTTTGCCTTTTTTCTTCCTGTTGTTCCGCCGCCGGTTTTTCCTTGCCGGGGCAGCATCCTCACTGTCAGATCCTCCTGCTCCTGTATCCTCTCCGGGGAGTTTCCTCCCTTCCTCAGCGCGTGCACACTTGTCGGCCAGGGCATATAGCTCACTGACGTCCCTGATCTTGCACATCGCCATCTCCTCCAGCATCCTGCGGTTTCGCACGTTCTGATGGAACACGCTGATGACCGCGGCAGGGTGGACATCTGGGATATTGTGCTGTACACGGCTGAATCTCTGAATGAACTTGCGCAGGGACTCTCCTTCCTTCTGGGCGAGTAGATGGAGGTCGCTCTCTTGGCCATGAGGCTTGTGGCCACCTGTAAAGGCGCCGACAAACTGATGGCATAGATCTGCCCAGGAGGATATGGAGTTGTCCGGCAAGTGCATGAGCCAGGATCTGACATTGGGCTTGAGCACCAACGGGAAGTAGTTTGCAAGGATCTTGTCGTCCCGTCCCCCGGCAGCTTGCACCGCGATGGTGTAGATGCTGAGGAACTCTGACGGATGGGACTTGCCATCGTACTTCTCTGGTACATCTGGCTTGAAATTCTTCATGCTGGGCCACTGGACTTGCCGCAGCTCACAAGTGAATGCTGGGCAACCTACCGCGTACGGCAAGTCGCCTGGTTCCCCTGGCGCATGCATCTCGACAGTGGGCCCAACGCGCTGGTCCGATTAACGCCGCGCTTCTCTTTGGCGCTGGATGCGAGTACGAGCGTCTTCTTGCTGTCGTTCGTGAAGAACTTGGCGCTGATCGTGACGAGCTCGTGGATCTGATGATGCGGTGGAGTCACTGTCGAGGTGGATCCGACGAGTCGGCGATCTTGGCCTTCGGGGCGGAGAGTGCACAGTGTTGCACCCCCACCGGTCTTGTCGCCATCGGCTCGCGCCTGGCAGTCTTGCCGCGGCTGCGATGTACTCGGCTGCCGCGGAGTGTCGCCGTTGGCGAAGCCGATGAGACTCTGAATGGTGGCCCTCCAGTCGTCGATCTTGTCCGCCGTTGGAGGGTAATCCAGGAGCAGTTGAGCTCGTGCCAAAGCTTCTGCTGGAGTCTTCGGTGGCGGCGGCGAATGGTGCGAGGAGCGGGATATGCTCGGACTTCCAACTGGGTTGGAAGGAGCAGTATCCCGTCCAGGCGACCGTGCCTTGCTCGTGCCAGCATGTTGGCGTGCATGCTGGTCTTGAGCACCCCGAGATCCACCAGCTCGATCTTGGTCCAACGAACGTATGGTACCGTGAGTACCATGACGCTGTCGGCCCCGCGCCTCCTGGGATGGGTGTGGTGCATGTACGGACACCGAGGTCTGCGCAGCCTTGTCCTTGGACCTGGAAGCACCGTGAGCTCCCTCGTCGACGCCCGTTCCTACGCCGGCGTCTGCCCCACCACCTGTTTGCTCCGGTGGCGGTGGGTTCGACGCGGACGGAGCAGCCACCTCCGAAGCCTTCTTCTTCGGCGGCATGTCGATGAAGAAGATGAAGATCTAGCTCACGTGAATGCCGGATCAGGTTCACACAACCTCGACACCGCCTACCTAGCGTGCCAAAGATGTCGGGGGAAACGGACCCACGAGCACCTATGGGACCGGCGGACCGAGCCCCTTTCGGTTCGGCGGGGGGCGGAGATCGCACGAAGAGCGGATCGAGGCGAAGCACACGAGCGATTTACCCAGCTTCGGAGCTCTCCGGAGAGATAATACTCCTACTGCTGCATGTCTGATTGTATTGAGTTCTTGCTCGGGAGCGCTGAATGCTACAGTACACACCAGCTGCTAACGAGACCGAGCGTGAGTGTTTTCTGGTTTCGAACCCCCCTCTACGTTGCGCATGGGCCTCCTTTTATATGCTCAAGGGGTCACCGACAGGTGGCAACGTAGACAAGGGCAAAAATGGAAGAGGAGTTGCGGTTGGTACAACTACCTCTACAGTGTATCATACCTAACCCTGACGGCAGGGGACAAAGGCATTAAATGCCCGTCTGCGTCGCCCAAACAGTGCAGAAAAGTGACCGTCAGGGGCGCCACCACTTGCCACGATGGCAATCTTGTCAGCGCCGCTTACCACCGCGCACCGCTGGCTGCACAGCTTCTCGCCACGCGCGCCTGGAAAGGCCCCAGGGCGACACGTTGGTGGATGTGCTGGAGCGTGGGTACAGGGTGGTAGCTTCCCGCGGCAAGCGCCTTGCCGCGGTCGTTGTCTTGTCGCGTCCGGAAGCTTGTCGCTCACCGGGACTTGCCGGGACGCGCGGCACGTCGCGGCAAGTTCCTTGAGATGCCTTGGTTGGCCTTCCCGGCAAGCTCCTCTTGCCGGGGCCTTGTCTTCTTGGCTTGAACACTTTGTTCTTGAATGGCTCCAAAGGAACCACGGAGGACCTTGGCGGTCAACCGGCAAGCCTTGCCGCGGGTCGCTGCGACTGCTCGTGCACAAGTTCTGGATACTAGGGTACCCCTACTCTAGTACACCGACACCGTGGCAGCGGGGTCCTATTGGAAACTAAGGGATATTAAGGCCTCCTTTTAATAGAGAACCGGAACAGAGCATTAGCACATAGTGAATACATGAACTCCTCAAACTACGGTCATCACCGGGAGTGGTCCCGATTATTGTCACTTCGGGGCTGCCGGATCATAACACATAGTAGGTGACTATAGACTTGCAAGATAGGATCTAGAACACACGTATATTCATGAAAACATAATAGGTTCAGATCTAAAATCATGGCACTCGGGCCCTAGTGACAAGCATTAATCATAGCGAAGTCATAGCAACATCAATCTCAGAACATAATGGATACTAGGGATCAAACCCTAACAAAACTAACTCGATTACATGATAAATCTCATCCAACCCATCACCGTCCAGCAAGCCTACGATGCAATTACTCACGCACGGCGGTGAGCATCATGAAATTGGTGATGGAGGATGGTTGATGATGACGACGGCGATGAATCCCCCTCTCCCGAGCCCCGAACGGACTCCAGATCAGCCCTCCCGAGAGAGATTAGGGCTTGGCGGGGGCTTCGTATCGTAAAACGCGATGAAACTTTCTCTCTGATTTTTTTTCTCCCCAAAAGCCAATATATGGAGTTGGAGTTGGCGTCGGAGGACCACCAGGGGGCCCACGAGGTAGGGGGCGCGCCCAGGGGGGAGGGGCGCGCCCCCCACCCTCATGAACAGGGTGTGGGCCCCCTGGCCTTCATCTTTGGCGAGGATTTTTTATTATTTATTCTAAGATATTCCGTGGAGTTTCAGGTCATTCCGAGAACTTTTGTTTTCTGCACATAAAACAACACCATGGCAATTCTACTGAAAATAGCGTCAGTCCGGGCTAGTTCCATTCAAATCATACAAGTTAGAGTCCAAAATAAGGGCAAAAGTGTTTGGAAAAGTAGATATGACGGAGACGTATCAACTCCCCAAAGCTTAAACCCTTGCTTGTCCTCAAGCAATTCAGTTGACAAACTGAAAGAGAAAAAGAAAAACTTTTACAAACTCTGTTTGCTCTTGTTGTTGTAAACATGAAAAGCCAGCAGTCAAGTTTCAGCAATTATTATGAACTAACCATACTCACAATAACACGTAGGTCTCACAATTACTAATATCAATAGCATAATCAGCTAGCGAGCCATAATAATAAAACTCGGATGACAACACTTTATCAAAATAATTATAACATGATATAACAAAAATGGCATCTCGCTAGCCCTTTCTGAGACCGCAAAACATAAATGCAGAGCACCTTTAAAGATCAAGGACTGACTAAACATTGTAATTCATGGTAAAATAGATCCAGTCAAGTCATACCCAATATAAACCAATAATAATGAATGCAAACGATAGTGTGTTCTCCAGCGGGTGCTTTTAATAAGAAGGGTGATGACTCAACATAAAAGTAAATAGATAGGCCCTTTGCAGAGGGAAGCAGGGATTTGTAGAGGTGCCAGAGCTCGGTTTTGAAATAGAGATAAATAATATTTTGAGCGGCATACTTTCACTGTCAACGCAACAACTATGAGATGATGATATCTTCCATGCTAAACAAATTATAGGAGGTTCCCAAACAGAATGGTAAAGTTTGTACTCCCCCTCCTCCACAAGCATCAATCCATGGCTTGCTCGAAACAATGAGTTCCTCCAACATTCAACGGGTCCCAAGGGGAGTTTTGTTTGCAGTTATTTTGATTTAGTTTGCACAAAGCATGGGACTGGGCATCCCGAATACGAGCCATTTTCTCGTGAATGAGGAGCGGAGTCCACTCCTCTTGAGAATAACCCGCCTAACACGGAAGATAAGGGCAGCTCTAGTTGACACATGAGCTATTCGAGCATGCAAAATAGAATGTTTATTTGAAGGTTTAGAGTTTGGCACATACAAATTTACTTGGAACGACAAGTAAATACCGCATATAGGAAGGTATAGTGGACTCATATATCATAGCTTTGGGGTTTAAGGAGTTTGGATGCACAAGCAGTATTCCCGCTTAGTACAGGTGAAGGCTAGCAAAAGACTGGGAAGCGACCAACTGAGAGAGCGACAACAGCCGTAAACATGCATTAAAATTAATTCACACCAAGCACAAGCATGAGTAGGATATAATCCACCATGAACATAAATATCATGAAGGCTATGTTGATTTGATTCAACTGCATGCGTGAACATGTGCCAAGTCGAGTCACTCAATGCATTCAAAGGAGGATACCATCCCATCATACCACATCATAATCATTCTAATAGCATGTTGGCACGCAAGGTAAACGATTATAACTCATAGCTAATCAAGCATGGCACAAGCAACTATAATCTCTAAATGTCATTGCAAATATGTTTACTTCATAATAGCTGAATCAGGAACGATGAATCATCATATTTACAAAAACAAGAGAGGTCAAGTTCATACCAGCTTTTCTCTTCCCAATAAGTACATTATATATCATCATTATGGCCTTTCACTTGCACGACCGAACGGTGTGAATAATAATAAGAATGCACGTGCATTGGACAAAGCTGGAATCTGCAAGCATTCAACTCAAGAGAGAAGACAAGTAATATGGGCTCTAAGTTAAATAAACAATCATGCATATAAGAGCCACTAAGCATTTTCAAAATGGTCTTCTCGACCCCCAAAGAAAGAAAAAGAAATAAAAACTATTTACACGGGAAAGCTCCCAACAAGCATAAGAAGAACGGGAAATATTTTTGGGTTTTCTTTTTAATTTCCACTACAAGCAAAGAAATAAACTACTATTAATTTTTTTTTGGTTTTTCTTAAAGTTTATCAAACACACAAGAAGAAAGCTAGAAAAAGAAATTTAAACTAACATGGATATTACAGTGAAAAAGTATGAGCACCGACATCTAGCAATGAGTGTGTGTGAACATGAATGTAACGTCGGTGGGAAATACGTACTCCCTCAAGCTTAGGATTTTGGCCTAAGTTGGTCTATTGCTAGGGATGGCCTGGCGGATATTCGTAGGTGAAGCTGGGGTCGTAGTGTGACGCAGTGGCTATCGCCGCCTGAGCTGTAGCATGGAGTCGAGCAGCCTCCACTCTCCTTTCGTACTTATCTGCCTCCTCTCTGGTAATAATATATCTTCCTCTCGCCTGAAAATCAAAGAAGGTAGGAGCAGGAAGAGCAACACGGACCACATGTCGTTTGTTAAAGATTAGTTGATACTGGTAAGGTGGTCCAGTCCTCTCAATGAACTGGTGGGAAAACATAGAATCAAGATCTAAATAAGAAGAGGGTAACTCCATATCACCCTCACGAATGTCTACATCAAGAAAATTAGCTAAGCGGGTTGCATAAATTCCTCCAAAGAAATCTCCGCTATGCCTATTTTCATGCAACCTACGAGCTACAATGGCGCCCAAATGATAAGATTGGTCTCCTAACACAGCATTTCTAAGAATGCTGAGATCAGGGGCACACATGTGACATGCTTCATCCTTAGCAGTTATACATCTACCAATGAAGAGAGCAAAATAATGTATAGCAGGAAATTGAATGCTCCCTATAGTGGCCTGCGCTATATCTCTAGATTCCCCCACAGTTATTCTAGCAAGAAAGTCTCTATATTCAGATTTAGGGGGATCCCGGATACTACCCCAAGATGGAAGTTTGCATGCAAGAGTGAAATCCTCTAAGTCCATGGTATAAGATTTGTCATAAAGGTCAAACATGACTGAAGGAGAATTACGCGAAGTTGTAAAATCAAACCTCCCCACAAATGAACTTGTGAGGTAACGATACTGTGGGCATTTATCAGCTTCAAAGTCCTCAAGACCGGCATTACGCACATATGCATAGAATTCTTATTTAATTCCCACTTGATTCATAAAATTTTCTGAAGGCCATTGACAGGGCCTCACGAGTGCGTCTCTTGGTGGTTCCTCGTCAGCATCACGTATTGCAAGCCTGGGACCTTGCTTCCTTGAAGGGCCACCTTGGAACATCCTCCTAAGCATATTGTTTCCTCTGAAAAATTTCAGAAATTTTAGTAACTTCAAATAAAAGTGAACCAACTTCAATAAAATTGATAGCAACAACTACCACAAGTGCCTAGGGCCTATATCAAGCATTAGAACTACTTGGAACCTTATAAATTTGACATGCAAGCTCAAGAACATGGTCACCTATGCAGCACAAATTTGCAATGAATAAAGCACTAGAACAAAAACTAATTGGACCACTGGAGGAGTCACATACCAAGGAACAATCTCCCCAAGCAGTTTTGCAAGAGGTGCTTTGAGCAAGGAGATCGAAAATCACAGCAACGGGGGCTGGAACACGAGCTTGAGTTGGTTTTTCGGGTTTGTGTGAGGCAGAGGAAGAAGATGGGTGCAGGAATAAGTGGAGGAGGGCCACCGTGGGCCCACGAGGCAGGGGGGCGCGCCCAGGGGGTAGGACGCGCCCTCCACCCTCGTGGCCAGGTGGCAGCTCCCCCCATGGTAATTTTTGCACAGTAAATTCTCAAATATTCCCGAAAAAATCATATTAAATTTGCATGACATTCTGAGGACTTTTATTTTCGGGATATTATTATATTGCACGGATAAGTCAGGAAACAGACAGAAAATATTATTTTACTTTATTTCTACTAAATAACAAAAAATATAAAGAGGGTACAGAAAGTTGTGCTTCTAGTTTCATCCATCTCGTTATCATCAAAATGAACCCACTAACAAGGTTGATCAAGTCTTGTTAACAAACTCATTCCGAATAATCACAGAACCGGAGAAATTTCGAATAACACTAAGTTACCTCAACGGGGATATGAAAATCCCCAACAATAAGAATATCATACTTTTTCTTGACAGTAGGGAGAGGAAATTCAAAACCTCCAAATATAATCGATGGAACTTTTCCAATAGAGTTGATACTATAAACTTGAGGTTGTTTCCTCGGAAAATGTACCGTATGCTCATTACCATTAACATGAAAAGTGACATTGCCTTTGTTGCAATCAATAACAGCCCCTACAGTATTAAGGAAAGGTCTTCCAAGAATAATGGACATACTATCATCCTCGGGAATATCAAGAATAACAAAGTCCGTTAAAATAGTAACGTTTGCAACCACAACAGGCACATCCTCACAAATACCGACAGGTATAGCAGTTGATTTATCGGCCATTTGCAAAGCTATTTCAGTAGGTGTCAACTTATTCAAGTCAAGTCTACGATATAAAGAGAAAGGCATAACACTAACACCGGCTCCAAGATCACATAAAACAGTTTTAACATAATTTCTTTTAATGGAGCATGGTATAGTAGGTACTCCTGGATCTCCAAGTTTCTTTGGTATTCCACCCTTAAAAGTATAATTAGCAAGCACGGTGGAAATTTAAGCTTCAGGTATCTTTCTTTTATTAGTAATAATATCCTTCATATACTTAGCATAAGGATTTGTTTTGAGCACATCAGTCAATCGCATACGCAAAAAGATGGGTCTAATCATTTCAGCAAAGCGCTCAAAATCCTCATCATCCTTTTTCTTGGATGGTTTGGGAGGAAAAGGCATGGGTTTCTGAACCCATGGTTCTCTTTCTTTACCATGTTTCCTAGCAACGAAGTCTCTTTTATCATAACATTGATTCTTTGATTGTGGGTTATCAAGATCAACAGCAGGTTCAACTTCTACATCATTATCATTACTAGGTTGAGCATCAACATGAACATTATCATTAACATTATCACTAGGTTCATGTTCATCACCCGATTTTGTTTCAGCATCAGACATAGAGATATCATTTGGATTATTAGGTGGTTCAGCAATAGGTTCACTAGAAGTTTGCACAGTCCTATCATTTTTCTTTTTCTTCCTCTTAGAAGAACTAGGCATATCAATATTATTTCTCTGAGAATCTTGCTCGATTCTCTTAGGGCGGCCTTCGGGATACAAAGGTTCCTGAGTCATTCTACCAGTTCTAGTAGCCACTCTAACAGCATAATCATTTTTCTTACTATTCATTTCATCAAGCACTTCTTTCTGAGCTTTAAGTACTTGTTCTACTTGAGTGGTAACCATAGAAGCATGTTTGCTAACAAGTTTAAGTTCACCTCTAATATCAGCCATATAATCACTCAAGCATTTAATCATAAAGGTATTCTGTTTTAATTGTCTACCAAAATAAGCATTAAAGTCATCTTGCTTAAACATAAAGTCATCAAACTCATCCAAGCACTGACTAGCAATTTTAGTAGGAGGGACTTCAGCTTTATCATACCTATAGAGAGAATTTACCTTTACTACCTGTGTCGGGATATCAGGAGGTTCTTCAGTAAATAAGTAATTGAGATCATATACGTCTTCAACAGGGGGTAAATTAAGACCATGTATTTCTTCAATAGGAGGTAAATTCTTAACATCTTCAGCTTTAGTACCTTTTTCTTTCATAGATTTCTTTGCTTCTTGCATATCTTCGGGACTGAGAAATAGAACACCTCTCTTCCTCGGAGTTGGTTTAGGAATAGGCTCAGTAATTGGCTCAGGAGTTGGCTCAGGAGGTAGCTCGGGAGGTGCCCAATTATTTTCATTAGCCAACATATTATTCAATAGAAGTTCAACATCATCCGGTGTTCTTTCCCTGAAAAGAGAACCAACACAACTATCCAGGTAATCTCTGGAAGCATCAGTTAGTCCATTATAAAAGATATCAAATATTTCAGGTTTCTTGAGAGGATGATCAGGCAAAGCATTAAGTAACTTGAGAAGCCTCCCCCAAGCTTGTGGGAGACTCTCTTCTTCAATTTGCACAAAATTGTATATTTCCCTCAAAGCAGCTTGTTTCTTATGAGCTGGGAAATATTTAGCAGAGAAGTAATAAATCATATCCTGGGGACTTTGCACACAAGTAGGATCAAGAGAATTAAACCATTTCTTAGCATCACCCTTTAATGAGAACGGAAATATTTTGAGTATATAAAAGTGGCGCGATCTCAGGTTATTAGTAAATTGGGCAGCTATATCATCTAACTTACGAAGATGTGCCACAACAGTTTCAGAATCATAGCCATAAAAAGGATCAGATTCAACCAAAGTAATTATATCTGGATCGACAGAAATATCATAATAATCATAATCAGGAACACAGATAGGTGAAGTAGCAGAAGCAGGGTCGGGTCTCATCCTACCTCTAAAAGATTCTTTACTCCACTTAGTTAGCAACCTCTTACGTTCAAGACTATCCTGGCAAGCAACAATAGCTTCAAAAGATTCAGCACTAAAAAGATAACCCTCAGGAATAGCAGGCATAGGCTCATCATCACTAACATCATCGTGTTCAGGTTCAATAATTTCTCTTTCTCTAGACCTAGCAATTTGCTCATCAAGAAATTCACCGAGTGGCACAATAGTATCAAGCATAGAAGTAGTTTCATCATAAGTATCATAAATAGCAGAAGTGGCATCATCAATAACATGTGACATATCGGAATGAATAGCAGAAGCAGGTTTAGGTGTCGCTAGCTTACTCATAACAGAAGGTGAATCAAGTGCAGAGCTAGATGGCAGTTCCTTACCTCCCCTCGTAGTTGAGGGCAAAATAGTAGTTCGATCATCTTTCAAATTCTTCATAGTGTCCAGCAAATATAAATCCCAAGTGACTCAAGGAATAGAGCTATGCTCCCTGGCAACGGCACCAGAAAAAGGTCTTGATAAACCACAAGTATAGGGGATCGCAATAGTTTTCGAGGGTAGAGTATTCAACCCAAATTTATTGATTCGACACAAGGGGAGCCAAAGAATATTCTCAAGTATTAGCAGCTCAGTTGTCAATTCAACCACACCTGGAAACTTAGTATCTGCAGAAAAGTGTTTAGTAGCAAAGTAATATGATAGTGGTGGTAACGGTAACAAAAGTAAAGACAGCAAAAGTAATGTTTTTGGTATTTTGTAGTGATTGTAACAGTAGCAACGGAAAAGCAAATAAGCGTAAACCAGTATATGGAAAACTCGTAGGCACCGGATTAGCAATGGATAATTATTCCGGATGCGGTTCATCATGTAACAGTCATAACATAGGGTGACACAGAACTAGCTCCAGTTCATCAATGTAATGTAGGCATGTATTCCGTATATAGTCATACGTGCTTATGGAAAAGAACTTGCATGACATCTTTTGTCCTAGCCTCCCGTGGCAGCGGGGTCCTATTGGAAACTAAGGGATATTAAGGCCTCCTTTTAATAGAGAACCGGAACAAAGCATTAGCACATAGTGAATACATGAACTCCTCAAACTACGGTCATCACCGGGAGTGGTCCCGATTATTGTCACTTCGGGGTTGCCGGATCATAACACATAGTAGGTGACTATAGACTTGCAAGATAGGATCTAGAACACACGTATATTCATGAAAACATAATAGGTTCAGATCTGAAATCATGGCACTCGGGCCCTAGTGACAAGCATTAGGCATAGGAAAGTCATAGCAACATCAATCTGTCACATCCCTGGTCCTGTTATGCACTAGGCTAGACCCTCATGTGAGCATCATGTTTTAATTCAAATGAAATTTGAATTGAGGAATTTTCAAAAGCCTCAGAAGACCTCCAAAAATATCCAACATTTAAATCTCATCAAATGAGTCCAAAGAAATGTTCCTGTTACTCTGTGAAAATATTGGTAAGAGGTAAAATTCAAACCAATATTTTTGGAATCACAGAATTATTTATTTTTGGGCCTTTGACTTAAACCAATGACATATTTGAGTTGAATTTATTTCTATTATATAAGAAATAAAGTTCAAATATTTTTGTAAGTTGCCTGTGACCTTGGACTAGTTCCTGAGCTCACATACAATTTACAGAAAGTTTTAGAAAAATGATTTGATATTTTAAATCAAATCAAAACCAATTGCAGAAAATAGAAAACTGAAATAAATAGGAAAAGCAGAGAGGAGAGAAATCTTACCTGGCGCTCACCTGGTAGCCCAGCCGGCCCAGCTCCTGTGCGGCCCAGCCCATCTGGGCCTCCCCTGTCGTCTTCCTCCCTGCCAGGAGGACGGGCACGCGCCCGGCGCGCGCGGCCACGCGCCCCGGCTACCTCCTGCTTCCCACCGCTGCCCCGACGCGCCTGCGAGTGCCACGCACTCCCCCTCGCCCCCTGGAACTCTCTCACTCTCTCCCGAACTCTTCCCCCTCCTCTGCTTCCTCTCTCTCACTCGCCCGAACGCAGCCGTCGCCGCCGACGAGCTCCCCCACGGCCACAGCCACCCCCTCGCTCCCTCTCCGCATCCCTGAGCTCCGTCCCGACCCCGTGGAGCTACACACACGACGCACGCGACCCCGGGAGGCCAGCAACGTCGCCATCACCGTCGTCTTCCACCTCGGGCTCCGGCCACCATCGTCGTCGATTCGCCGCACGCAGGACGTCCCCGAGCCCGCTAACCATCCCTACGGCACCGCTGTGAGCTCCGCCACCATTTCCCCCTCTTCCCCTCTTCGTTTGATTGCCGTAGCTGTCGCCCCCTTGATGACCGACAAGCGCCGCTGCCAAAGCTCGCCGGCGATGACGCTCCGGTGACCATTCGGTCCCGGGCATGCGTCCAACGTTCTCGCCGCACCACGTAGACACCGTAGGTGTTAACCCCGCATCACCAAGGCCGCTGTGGCCTCGACCTCGACTTCGCGCATCCATCCGTCGCCCGCAGCTCAAGTCCGGCGAGTTGCCGCCACAGTTTAGGTCGTCGCCGGCGAAACTCTGGCGGGAGATGACGTGGCCTCATCATTAGGAGCTAACCCAACCAGCTAAACACCCTACAACCGCTGACAGTGGGCCCCACGCCTGGTCAAACCCCAGTCAGCGCTGGGTTTGACCGGGATTAGTTCATGTGTCACTGACGTGTGGACCGCACACGTCAGGTTTGACCTGGACTAGCCCCGTTGACCTGCTGACGTAGTGCTGATGTCATGCTGACGCTGTTAATAATTTTCTGGATTTAAAGTAAATCAGAAAATTCCAGAAAATAGCCAAAACTTCTAAAAATCATAGAAAATCAACCGTAGCTCCAAATCAATCAAGTTATATATGAAAAATTATCAGAAAAATTCAAGGAATCCATCTATACCATTTTCATGCATGTTTAAACAATGTTTGTCCTCTGTTTTGGACAAAACAAATAAAGTGCATTTAAATAATCATATATGGAGTTGGAGTTTGAATCATGTATTCAAACCAACTTCATTTAAATCATAGCTAAGTGCATTAGCCCAAAACACATTCATATTGCCATGTCATGATCATGCATCATATTGTGCATTGCATTGATCATGTTTCTTCTGTGTTTGCCGGTGTTGTTTCCCCTCGGTAGACGCTGTACCGATGATGTGATCGTTGACACTGATGAAGACTCAATGCTATCTTCAGAAGTGCCAGGCAGGCAAAACCCCCTTGTTCATTCCGATACAATCCTACTCTCTCGCCCTGCTCTTTTTTACTGCATTAGGACAACAACGAGTCATTTGTTACTTGCTGCGGTAGCTGAACCCCTTTATCCTCTGCGTGACCTGTCATTGCCACAGTAAATAGATGAAACCCACTAGTATGAGTAGGAGTTGTTTGAGCCCTGTTGTGCCTACTCATTCATGTTTGTTTGTCATGCCTGCTACTGCTTAGAGTTGAGTCAGGTCTGATTCATCGGGGATGAATCAGAGGTGTGTGAACATGTCCAACCATTGAGAGCTAAGTGTGTGAACACGATTTGGTAAAGGTAGCGGTGAGAGGCCATGTAGGAGTACATGGTGGGTTGTCTCATTGAAGCCGTCCTCAGGAACTGAGCTCTGTGTTTGTGATCCATGATTCAGCTACTACCATACATTGGGCCCTGAAATATGACCCCGCTCGACTTCTTATTCACCCTTGTCCTCTGTCCAGGAGTTGCAAGTAGTTTCTGGTGTTTGTAGTATGCTGGAGGCCGTGGGCAGCGCTGACCGGAGGGGTGGGCTGTGATGCGGTAGGCACGTGGCACGGTGTACCGGGCGCCCGTTTGGTGTCTCGGGAACCCTGTTCACATCGTTTGGGGCTGTGAGCGAAACTCCGGCTGGATCTCCTCATGGATGGAACCCGAATAGGCGATAAACCTGGACTAGAGACTTGAGTGTTTAGGTAGGTCGTGGTCTACACCCACGTCGGCTTTCGCTTGAAGTCTGCCGAGCACATGTCGTGTGCAGACGCTAAGTGGTGGAAACATGTATGAAGAAGTACACCCCTGCAGGGTTAACATCATCTATTCAAATAGCCGTGTCCGCGGAAAAGGACTTCTGGGTTGCCTATATCAGTTCATAGACAAGTGAAAGTGGATACTCTAAAATACGCAAGATAAGCGTGAGTGCTATGGATGGTGTTCTCATAGGGAGACGGGAGCGGTTCCATAGTGGTGTATTGGTTGGTGAATATGTGGACTCGTGTGTGCCACCTCAAAAGAGTTACTTGCAGTCGTAGTTTAGGTTAGCCACCGAGTCAAAACTGGCTTGCTGCAGTTAAACTCCACCATCCCCTTTGTTGATAATGATGCATATGTAGTTAGTTCTGATGTAAGTCTTGCTGGGTACATTTGTACTCACGTTTGCCTATTTTATGTTTTTGCAGAGAGACTTCGGTCTCGCTAGTAGTTCCACGTGGACTTCGACGTTTAGCTTGTTACCTCAGCTACGATCTTGTGCCCTCGGCAGGATCTGGTAGATAGTCAGGCTTCTCAGCCTTTTTCATTTCTAGATGTCTGTACTCAGACATGTTAAGCTTCCGCATGTGCTTTGACTTGTATGCTCTGATTGTTGGGTCATGAGACCCATGTTTGTAATATCTCGCTCCTCAGAGCCTATTGAATAAATACTTGAGTCGTAGAGTCATGTTGTGATGCCATGTTGTATTTGCACATATCGAGCATATTGTGTGTATGTTATTGAAATGCTTGGTATGTGTGGGATCTGACTATCTAGTTGTTTATCCTTAGTAGCCTCTCTTACCGGGAAATGTCTCCTAGTGTTTCCACTGAGCCATGGTAGCTTGCTACTGCTCCGGAACACTTAGGCTGGCCGGCATGTGTCCTTCTTCGTTCCTGTGTCTGTCCCTTCGGGGAAATGTCACGCGATGAATACCGGAGTCCTATTAGCCCGCTACAGCCCGGATCACCGGAGTCCTGCTAGCCCAGTGCTACAGCCTGGATTCACTCGCTGATGACCGACACATTCGATGCTGGGTCATGGATGCCTGTCCCTGTAAGTTTGTGCCACTTTGGGTTTATGACTAGCCATGTCAGCCCGGGCTCCTTATCATATGGATGCTAGCGACATTGTCATATACGTGTGCCAAAAGGAGCAAACGGTCCCGGGCAAAGGTAAGGCGACACCCGTGGGAATACCGTGCGTGAGGCCGTAAAGTGATATGAGGTGTTACATGCTAGATCGATGTGGCATTGAGTCGGGGTCCTGACAGCATTGGTATCAGAGCTTGACTGCCTGTAGGATTACCAAGCCAAACTGGTCGAAGTTGAGTCTAGAAATTCTTTAGTTATGTAAGGGAATTGATTGTGGGATGGAACGTAAGGCTCTTTTTATTCCTTATACCTTATGCCCTTCTGATCTGAGTCATCTTATCTTTTCTACGGGGTTAAGGAACTAGGCTTTCTCTTCTTTCTATCAGGATCACATGTTATTAATCCTTAGACCTATAGAACTGTTGGACTTAAGCCTCAGTCCAGTTCCTACGACTTCTGTATGTTAACTGTTGATCTCAAAACCTTGGTATTGTGCTTCTGAGTGGTTATGCCACCATTTTTGTTATTGTCTCAAATCTTTTTGAGCATTTACAGCCGTTATGCTGTCCGAGTCATCCCAGGTTTCTAAATAGTCTGATGCATTTGCAAATCCTTTGTCACATCCCCAGCTGCTGGTAGTGCTCTAGGCTAGCTTCATGTGTGCATCATGTCTAAATTTCTGAAACTTGAATTGAGGATTGTTGAAACCTCAAAATCTAATTAAAAGAAGGGCAAGCACCCTTTAAATTGCATTCTGTGAATCCAAAATGCCCTAAAAATAGTTTTGTGAATTTTGGCAAGAGTTATATATCAAACCAAAATTCTGGAATATTTTTAAGGAATTATTTGGTCTCTGAATTTAAATCAATAATCTATTTGAATTTGGGGATATATTCATAATATATAATGAATATATTTTCAAATGCTTTGAAATGTTTTATGTACTTTTGGAATAGTCCAGAGAGGTAACATAAAATATTTCAGAATGTTTTGGCACTGTATGAAATTATTTTGAATTTGAAAACCGTGGCAAAATAAAATAAAAAGGGAAACAGAACAGAAAAATTAAAAGGAACAGTACTCACCTGGTCCACTTACCTGGTGGCCCAACAGGACAGGCCCAGCTCAGCCCAGCCCACCTCTTCCTCTCTCCTACTGTCTTCAACCTCCTGCCAGTGGGCAGGAGGGCGTGTGGCCGCCGTGCGCGCACACGCGCCTCGGCCACCTCCTGCTTGCCGCTCCCCCTCGACGCCCTGGCCTTCTCTGGTGGTGCCATGCATCTCCCTGCCTCTCTCCCTCACTCTTCTTCGCTCCTCCCCCTCCTCTGTTCTCCCCACCGAGAGCCGCCGCCGCCGCCGCTCGCAACCACCGCAACCACAGCCACTCCCTCGCTCCCTCTCTGCGTACCCGAGCTCCGCCACGACCCCGTGGAGCAACACACTCGATGCACGCGACCAGAAGAGGCCCCAGCCGACCGAAGCATCGTCGTCTTCACCTCCGGTGCACGGAGATCGACTCCACCGATTCGACGCGTCCAGAGCTTCCCCGACTTCGTCGTCTCTTCTGCTAGCCCCTCCGTGAGCTCTCCTACGTTTCCCCTCTCTCCCCGTTGGTTTCCCGTGCAGTAGCCATGCTAGCCACCGTACCGAGAACCGCCGTCCGCCATGGACGCCGGGCATGGCACTGACGTGCTGTTGCGGCCAGTCCGACGAGCCTAGCGTGCTCCTAGCTGCCCCAGGAGTCTGCATAGCCCCTCAGCCAGCCCCCTAGCGCTCCGTAACCTCGCTCCGCCCAAACCCGAGCTCCGGCAGCCGCCGCGGCCTCCACTCCGGCGAGCTCCGGCCACCCCGCGCCTCCCGCATGCCTCCTTTGGATGCGCGCAAGCAAGGGCAACCCTCTGGTGCCCTTGGCCTGGCCCAAAACCGCTCGCAGCGCCACTCCGGCGAACTCCCGCCGCAGTTTTGGTCGTCGCCGGCCGAACTCCGGCGAAGTCGACGTGTCACTTAATTAGCGCTAATGACCCTGTTAACTAACCCTGTGACACTGACAGTGGGCCCCGTAGCGGGTCAAAGCCTGGGTCAATGCGGGATTAGCCCCTGTGTCACTGACGTGTGGACCCCACATGTCAGGTTTGACCCGAGCCAGCCCAGTTGACCCTGCTGACGTCACTGTGACGTGGGGCTGACGCAATAAGTATTTTCTGGATTTTTTATAATCAGGAAATTCTAGAAAATAGCTAAAACTTCAATAAATCATAGAAAATTAACCGTAACTCCAAATTAAATAAATTATATATGAAAAATTATCAGAAAAATTCAAGGAATCCATCTGTACCATTTTCATGCATGTTAGAACAACTTATCACTACTGTTTAGGGCAAATGAAGTGAATGACATTTAAATAACCCCATATGGAGTTTGAATTTGAATCTTGGATTCAAACCAACTTCATTTAATCTGGTTTTAGGTGCATTAGCCCAAAACACATTCATATTGCCATGTCATAGCATGCATCATATTGTGCATTGCATTGATCGTGTCTTTTCTGTATTTGCCGGTAATTGTCCCCTCTCGATAGACGTGACACCGATGATGCGATCGTTGACACTGACGAAGACTCAATGTTATCTTCAGAAGTGCCAGGCAAGCAAAACCCCCTTGTTCATTCCGATACAATCCCACTCTCTCGCTCCTGCTCTCTTTTACTGCATTAGGACAACAACGATTCAACTGTTACTTGCTGCGGTAGCTGAACCCCTTTATCCTTTGCATGACCTGTCATTGCCACAGTAAATAGATGAAACCCACTAGCATGAGTAGGAGTTGTTTGAGCCCTGATGTGCCTACTCATTTATGTTTGTTGTCATGCCTGCTACTGCTTAGAGTTGAGTCAGGTCTGATTCATCGGGGATGAATCAGAGGTGTGTGAACATGTCCTACTGTGTGTGAGCTAAGTGTGTGAATACGATTTGGTAAAGGTAGCGGTGAGAGGCCATGTAGGAGTACATGGTGGGTTGTCTCATTGCAGCCGTCCTCAGGAACTGAGTTCTGTGTTTGTGATCCATGATTCAGCTACTACCACGCATTGGGCGCGAAACCAATGGACCCTCTCGGCTTCTTGATCACCCTTGTCCTCTGTCCAGGAGTTGCAAGTAGTTTCTGGTGTTTGTAGTATGCTGGAGGCCGTGCGCAGCGCTGACCGTAGGGGTGGGCTGTGATGCGGTAGGCACGTGGCACGGTGTACCGGGCGCCCGTTTGGTGTCTCGGGAACCCTGTTCACATCGTTTGGGGCTGTGAGCGAAACTCCGGCCGGATCTCCTCATGGATGGAACCCGAATAGGCGATAAACCTGGACTAGAGACTTGAGTGCTTAGGCAGGCCGTGGCCGACACCCACGTTGGGCTTCCGCTTGAAGGTTGCCGAGTACATGTCGTGTAAACGGCGGTAAGTGGTGAGAGCGTGTGTGAAGAAGTACACCCCTGCAGGGTTAACATCACCTATTCGAATAGTCGTGTCCGCGGTAAAGGACTTCTGGGTTGCTTATATCAGTTCATAGACAAGTGAAAGTGGATACTCTAAAATACGCAAGATAAGCGTGAGTGCTATGGATGGCGTTCTCGTAGGGAGACGGGAGCGGATCCATAGTGGTGTATTGATATGGTGAATATGTGGACTCGTGTGCGCCACCTCAAAAGAGTTACTTGCAGTCGTAGTTCAGGATAGCCACCGAGTCAAAGCTGGCTTGCTGCAGTCAAACTCCACCATCCCCTTTGTTGATAATGATGCATGTGTAGATAGATCTGATGTAAGTCTTGCTGTGTACATTTGTACTCACGTTTGCCTATTTTATGTTTTGCAGAGAGACTTCAGTCTCACTAGTAGTTCCGCTTGGACTTCGACGTTTAGCTTGATACCTCAGCTACGATCTTGTGCCCTCGGCAGGATCTGGTAGATAGTCAGGCTTCTCAGCCTTTTTCATTTATAGATGTCTGTACCCAGACATGATAGCTTCCGCTTGTTCTTTGACTTGTATGCTCTGAGTGTTGGGTCATGAGACCCATGTTTGTAATATCTCGCTCCTCGGAGCCTATTGATTAAATTACTTGAGTCGTAGAGTCATTTTGTGATGCCATGTTGTATTGCACATATCGAGCATATTGTGTGTATGTTATTGAAGTGCTTGGTATGTGTGGGATCTGACCATCTAGTTGTTTATCTTTGGTAGCCTCTCTTACCGGGAAATGTCTCCTAGTGTTTCCATTGAGCCTTGGTAGCTTGCTACTGCTCCGGAACACTTAGGCTGGCCGGCATGTGTCCTTCTTCGTTCCTGTGTCTGTCCCTTCGGGGAAATGTCACGCGATGAATACCGGAGTCATGTTAGCCCGCTACAGCCCGGTTCACCGGAGTCCTGCTAGCCCAGTGCTACAGCCTGGATTCACTCGCTGATGACCGACACGTTCGATGCTGGGTCATGGATGCCTGTCCCTATAAGTCTGTGCCACTTTGGGTTTACGACTAGTCATGTCAGCCCGGGCTCCTTATCATATGGATGCTAGCGACACTATCATATACGTGAGCCAAAAGGCACAAACGGTCCCGGGCAAAGGTAAGGCGACACCCGTGGGGATACCGTGCGTGAGGCCGCAAAGTGATATGAGGTGTTACCGGCTAGATCGATGTGACATCGAGTCGGGGTCCTGACAGCGTTGGTATCAGAGCTTGACTGCCTGTAGGATTACCAAGCCAAACTGGTCGAAGTTGAGTCTAGAAATTCTTTAGTTATATAAGGGAATTGATTGTGGGATGGAACGTAAGGCTCTTTTTACTCCTTATACCTCATGGCCTTCTGATCTGAGTCATCATCTTCTCTTCTACGGGGATTAAGAACTAGGCTATCTCTTCTTTCTATCAGGATCACGTCTTACTAATTCGTAGACTTATAGATTGTTGGACTTAAGCCTCGTTTCAGTTCCTAGTACTTCTGTATGTTAATTATTGATCTCGAAACCTTGATATCGTGCTTCTGAGTGGTTATGCCACCATTTTGTGAAGGTCTCAAATCTTTTCTGAGCATTTACAGCCGTTATGCTGTCCGAGTCATTCCAGGTTTCTAAATAGTCTGATGCATTTGCAAAATCCTTTCCCTCTGGTTTCGATGTTCCTTTATGCCAGCTCAATCACACTAAATATTGAGTTGAGGTATTCTATTGCCTTGACATTATGTTGGAGATATTATTATGACCCTAGGTGTCTTAGGGGATCACCTAGTAATTTAGCCATGATTTGTGTTCCCAGTGTGATGATTCTGGCCATCATTCTCGAAAGCATCCCGTGATGCTACTCAGTGGTAGGTATTCTATCCCTGGGTTTTGAACCCCAGATTCACCCTACTTGCTTCATGTTGATAGTTTTGCCGTTCCTTTAGGTTATTAGTAATCTTTGCATTAGTCCTCGATGTTCGTGGTATTCCTTTCTTCCAAATACTATGAACCGCTTATGGCAGATGTTCCTCGCTGATCGAAAGATCACAATCAGAGTGCTCTCGATGGGTTCTCGATTCTACATTGTGACTCTGCCAGTTCTACCTTTCTGCATGGGTTATCCGGAAGAAATATGTGGAATTCGTTCGACATGCTAAACCATGCATCCACAACTCAGAAAATCGTATGTTCCTTTGAGTTGTCCCATCTTAGTTGTTTCCGACCCTCGTCTATCAATTGATAGACAAGAGTATGCGTGCGTTCGTTTATCGATGCCTAATACTCTTGTGGTCCGTCAAGCCATTCTATCGCAGAATGACTAGGAGAAACAAACTCCAGTACCTCTTCCATATCCAGGATTGGGTCAAAGAAGTTGTGCTCCGCAGATCAAATTGCTAATCCAGCCTTTGATTCTGTTCTACCTTGGAGTATTACCATCTTTTATATCGGGATTGTTATAGGAATTGCACACCATCCTATGAACTCTTGGTACAGTGATACTTCTCGCCATCATTACTCATTCCTCGGTTCCGTGTGGTTATAACCGGAATGTCGACAAGTGAATCGTGATGTGTGAAATCAATACTCCTAGCAACCTTGTTGCTTGGTAGTTAAAGGACTATAATTTCATTCTTAGTGTGTTGGTTATTGAATCATCATTCTAAGATTGATTGTGCTACCTAGTCCTTATTTCTGGTGCACTCTCCGATCAGTGAGTTAGGATAGTGCCAATCCTTGCTTATTTGATCATATCGTTTTGCCCTGAAAAACAAGAATGTTCTCGAGCTTAGTAACATACCGGTGGTTCGTGATTTTCTGAATATCTTCTCAGAAGTATTACCAGATTGTCACCTGACCGCTATGTTGAGTTCGTGATCAAGTTGGTTTCTTGTGAACCACCTTCTCTCCAAGAATCGGTGTCAGATATCCCGGAGCTAGTTGGTTAAGCTAGACAACAACTTGGAGAGTTGGAAGATAAAAGCTTGCCTGACTTAGTTCGTTCCAAAGGGATAATCTTGTGTAGTGTGTGTTGAAGAAAGATGATATCTTCATCGATTGGTCCCTGTGATCAGTTGCTGGACCTATTGTCTTATCAATCCTTTGATTTGAGTATGGGCTATCATCCAATCAGACCAGAACCAACGATATTCGTAATGTTGTCTTACTCGTGGTTGATCCCTCGAGCATACACCATTATATCTTTTGGGTCTGACCAATGCTAACACTTGTTCTCTTAACTATGGGATTCCTTTTAAAGGGAAACCCGGAAGAATTGTTGTTGAGCCCATTGACAACATCCTTATCTCCTCCATGATTTTGTTGAACATTAAGCTAGTGTTGGAAACTTTTGAAAGCATTTCTTCATGCTAACTCATGAAGTATTTGTTTGATGAAAGGAGTGACTTCCTCTTATACAGGTGCATTTGGTGAAAGTTGCCGCCATGGATTTGAGAAAGTTAGTTTTGCTTCCTCTGGAATCATCCCAAGTCAGTCATGCATACGTGCGAAGTATTATGTGGTCTGGAGACTTGCAACCTTCATTCCATATGTGTTCCGAGCACACCAAGCCACCGATTGAGTTGTTCAAAGATAAAGGAGTCTGTCCAAGGTGAACTCTTTGGACTTCCACGCGTGGAGACTTCGATGTCATTAATGATGGTTCCCCACCTGAACTCGGTAGTGTTTTATTATAAGACTACCACGTGGTCATGTTTGTCTGGGACAGCGTGTTCACATGTTTGTAGCAGAACTAGCTCATGTTTTGGAGCTTACTATCGTAGTTCATTCCCCGAGAATCTCGCAGCGTTGTCTCGTCGAATTGTGTTGCAAACTTTCATTTTTCTTCCTAGACTCGATGAGTCTGGAATATCCTGACACCAACCAGATCTGAATCTCAGGCAGATATGATGGTTTGGAACATTTCCCAAGAACTATAATATCGGTCCCTCGAAAACCGGTAAAGTGGATGTCGTGGCCAACACACCCAGCCGGAAGACCTGTTATTATAATATCTTGATTGAGGAAGTTGGCCACCTCCCCATAGGGATTTCGTAGGATTTACTCCCTAGTTGCCCCTATGGATTTTGAGATCCCGAAGTCCGACCTTTTACTTGATGTTCTAGATATCAAACCATATCTATGAATGGGTTACGCTAGCACATCAAGGAGAACATTAGAAGCGGAGTGCTAAATGTCTCTCGGTCGATCATCCAGATTTTGTTTCCTTGGCCCCGCCAAGGGTGAAATCTGAGAAAGTGTTATCTTCCTTTGCATCTGCATCTTCCACCGGTATTCATCATGGTAGTAAGTTGTGTTGCCAGGATCCTTGACACGGATATTGGTAAAACCTTGATGATTGTGGAAATGCTCAAGTTCTTGAGAGCACGCACAAGCGCTACGTGTTTTCATCGGCACTAACTGGGTTTGCTCTCAGTTTCCTCGGCAATGCTATGACCTATTCAAACAGTGAATTCACTCTTTATTGTTGGGTTCTTCCCCAGTTACCAGAATCATTCCCAGCATTTGCATTTTGTTCCCAGCTTGCACCGCCAATGTGCCATTCTACCACGGGTCTCTTCCATTTCCGGTGGTAAGCAAATTCATCCATTACGTTGTCTTCAACAAGGTAATCCACATCATCCAAGTCCGAGTATGCCATTCTACCGAGCCCCTCCAAACGATCACTCAAGAATTGCCTTAGGCTGGTATAAAGAGTTTCAATGATCTCGGTATCAAAAGTAATTCTTTTTGCCACTTAAGGGGATATATCTTCGAGTCACCTTCCCTAAGGTGCATCATTATGGTGTCATGTCAACTTAACTCCTCGCTACGTTGACAATCGTTTACCACCTTCTTAAGTGTGGAATTATTGTCCACCTAGTGAACCTTCGTCATCCGTTTCTTTCCACCCCTCTTGATGTGTATCTCGTGTCTCAACCGAGAGAGGGTCCTATGTCTCGTTCCGTGAGTTGTTCGATCTTCGAGACGATCGACCCTTCTAGAGTCTCCTTCTTCCCTCCATGTCATGTTGACAGGATTTCTCAGAGCAAGACTTCAAGACAAAGATGGTGTTCAAATCAACGTTCTTTTGAAGTGCAACCTGGATCGTGAAGATTGTACTAGTCTGCGTTACCCTTCACCTTACCCTATGCTTGAATCTCGAGACGAGATTCTTGTTTAGTGGGGGTGAGTTGTCACATCCCCAGCTGCTGGTAGTGCTCTAGGCTAGCTTCATGTGTGCATCATGTCTAAATTTCTGAAACTTGAATTGAGGATTGTTGAAACCTCAAAATCTAATTAAAAGAAGGGCAAGCACCCTTTAAATTGCATTGTGTGAATCCAAAATGCCCTAAAAATAGTTTTGTGAATTTTGGCAAGAGTTATATATCAAACCAAAATTCTGGAATATTTTTAAGGAATTATTTGGTCTCTGAATTTAAATCAATAATCTATTTGAATTTGGGGATACATTCATAATATATAATGAATATATTTTCAAATGCTTTGAAATGTTTTATGTACTTTTGGAATAGTCCAGAGAGGTAACATAAAATATTTCAGAATGTTTTGGCACTGTATGAAATTATTTTGAATTTGAAAACAGTGGCAAAATAAAATAAAAAGGGAAACAGAATAGAAAAATTAAAAGGAACAGTACTCACCTGGTCCACTTACCTGGTGGCCCAACAGGACCGGCCCAGCTCAGCCCAGCCCACCTCTTCCTCTCTCCTACTGTCTTCAACCTCCTGCCAGTGGGCAGGAGGGCGTGTGGCCACCGTGCGCGCACACGCGCCTCGGCCACCTCCTGCTTGCCGCTCCCCCTCGACGCCCTGGCCTTCTCTGGTGGTGCCACGCATCTCCCGGCCTCTCTCCCTCACTCTTCTTCGCTCCTCCCCCTCCTCTGTTCTCCCCACCGAGAGCCGCCGCCGCCGCCGCTCGCAACCACCGCAACCACAGCCACTCCCTCGCTCCCTCTCTGCGTACCCGAGCTCCGCCACGACCCCGTGGAGCAACACACTCGATGCACGCGACCAGAAGAGGCCCTAGCCGACCGAAGCATCGTCGTCTTCACCTCCGGTGCCCGGAGATCGACTCCACCGATTCGGCGCGTCCAGAGCTTCCCCGACTTCGTCGTCTCTTCCGCTAGCCCCTCCGTGAGCTCTCCTACGTTTCCCCTCTCTCCCCGTTGGTTTCCCGTGCAGTAGCCATGCTAGCCACCGTACCGAGCGCCGCCGTCCGCCATGGACGCCGGGCATGGCACTGACGTGCTGTTGCGGCCAGTCCGACGAGCCTAGCGTGCTCCTAGCTGCCCCAGGAGTCTGCATAGCCCCTCAGCCAGCCCCCTAGCGCTCCGTAACCTCGCTCCGCCCAAACCCGAGCTCCGGCAGCCGCCGCGGCCTCCACTCCGGCGAGCTCCGGCCACCCCGCGCCTCCCGCATGCCTCCTTTGGATGCGCGCAAGCAAGGGCAACCCTCTGGTGCCCTTGGCCTGGCCCAAAACCGCTCGCAGCGCCACTCCGGCGAACTCCCGCCGCAGTTTCGGTCGTCGCCGGCCAAACTCCGGCGAAGTCGACGTGTCACTTAATTAGCGCTAATGACCCTGTTAACTAACCCTGTGACACTGACAGTGGGCCCCGTAGCGGGTCAAAGCCCGGGTCAACGTGGGATTAGCCCCTGTGTCACTGACGTGTGGACCCCACACGTCAGGTTTGACCCGAGCCAGCCCAGTTGACCCTGCTGACGTCACTGTGACGTGGGGCTGACGCAATAAGTATTTTCTGGATTTTTTATAATCAGGAAATTCCAGAAAATAGCTAAAACTTCAATAAATCATAGAAAATTAACCGTAACTCCAAATTAAATAAATTATATATGAAAAATTATCAGAAAAATTCAAGGAATCCATCTGTACCATTCTCATGCATGTTAGAACAACTTATCGCTACTGTTTAGGGCAAATGAAGTGAATGACATTTAAATAACCCCATATGGAGTTTGAATTTGAATCTTGGATTCAAACCAACTTCATTTAATCTGGTTTTAGGTGCATTAGCCCAAAACACATTCATATTGCCATGTCATAGCATGCATCATATTGTGCATTGCATTGATCGTGTCTTTTCTGTATTTGCCGGTAATTGTCCCCTCTCGATAGACGTGACACCGATGATGCGATCGTTGACACTGACGAAGACTCAATGTTATCTTCAGAAGTGCCAGGCAAGCAAAACCCCCTTGTTCATTCCGATACAATCCCACTCTCTCGCTCCTGCTCTCTTTTACTGCATTAGGACAACAACGATTCAACTGTTACTTGCTGCGGTAGCTGAACCCCTTTATCCTTTGCATGACCTGTCATTGCCACAGTAAATAGATGAAACCCACTAGCATGAGTAGGAGTTGTTTGAGCCCTGATGTGCCTACTCATTTATGTTTGTTGTCATGCCTGCTACTGCTTAGAGTTGAGTCAGGTCTGATTCATCGGGGATGAATCAGAGGTGTGTGAACATGTCCTACTGTGTGTGAGCTAAGTGTGTGAATACGATTTGGTAAAGGTAGCGGTGAGAGGCCATGTAGGAGTACTTGGTGGGTTGTCTCATTGCAGCCGTCCTCAGGAACTGAGTTCTGTGTTTGTGATCCATGATTCAGCTACTACCACGCATTGGGCCCGAAACCAATGGACCCTCTCGGCTTCTTGATCACCCTTGTCCTCTGTCCAGGAGTTGCAAGTAGTTTCTGGTGTTTGTAGTATGCTGGAGGCCGTGCGCAGCGCTGACCGTAGGGGTGGGCTGTGATGCGGTAGGCACGTGGCACGGTGTACCGGGCGCCCGTTTGGTGTCTCGGGAACCCTGTTCACATCGTTTGGGGCTGTGAGCGAAACTCCGGCCGGATCTCCTCATGGATGGAACCCGAATAGGCGATAAACCTGGACTAGAGACTTGAGTGCTTAGGCAGGCCGTGGCCGACACCCACGTTGGGCTTCTGCTTGAAGGTTGCCGAGTACATGTCGTGTAAACAGCGGTAAGTGGTGAGAGCGTGTGTGAAGAAGTACACCCCTGCAGGGTTAACATCACCTATTCGAATAGCCGTGTCCGCGGTAAAGGACTTCTGGGTTGCTTATATCAGTTCATAGACAAGTGAAAGTGGATACTCTAAAATACGCAAGATAATCGTGAGTGCTATGGATGGCGTTCTCGTAGGGAGACGGGAGCGGATCCATAGTGGTGTATTGATATGGTGAATATGTGGACTCGTGTGCGCCACCTCAAAAGAGTTACTTGCAGTCGTAGTTCAGGATAGCCACCGAGTCAAAGCTGGCTTGCTGCAGTCAAACTCCACCATCCCCTTTGTTGATAATGATGCATGTGTAGATAGATCTGATGTAAGTCTTGCTGGGTACATTTGTACTCACGTTTGCCTATTTTATGTTTTGCAGAGAGACTTCAGTCTCACTAGTAGTTCCGCTTGGACTTCGACGTTTAGCTTGATACCTCAGCTATGATCTTGTGCCCTCGGCAGGATCTGGTAGATAGTCAGGCTTCTCAGCCTTTTTCATTTATAGATGTCTGTACCCAGACATGATAGCTTCCGCTTGTGCTTTGACTTGTATGCTCTGAGTGTTGGGTCATGAGACCCATGTTTGTAATATCTCGCTCCTCGGAGCCTATTGATTAAATTACTTGAGTCGTAGAGTCATTTTGTGATGCCATGTTGTATTGCACATATCGAGCATATTGTGTGTATGTTATTGAAGTGCTTGGTATGTGTGGGATCTGACCATCTAGTTGTTTATCTTTGGTAGCCTCTCTTACCGGGAAATGTCTCCTAGTGTTTCCATTGAGCCTTGGTAGCTTGCTACTGCTCCGGAACACTTAGGCTGGCCGGCATGTGTCCTTCTTCGTTCCTGTGTCTGTCCCTTCGGGGAAATGTCACGTGATGAATACCGGAGTCCTGTTAGCCCGCTACAGCCCGGTTGACCGGAGTCCTGCTAGCCCAGTGCTACAGCCTGGATTCACTCGCTGATGACGGACACGTTCGATGCTGGGTCATGGATGCCTGTCCCTGTAAGTCTGTGCCACTTTGGGTTTACGACTAGTCATGTCAGCCCGGGCTCCTTATCATATGGATGCTAGCGACACTATCATATACGTGAGCCAAAAGGCGCAAACGGTCCCGGGCAAAGGTAAGGCGACACCCGTGGGGATACCGTGCGTGAGGCCGCAAAGTGATATGAGGTGTTACCGGCTAGATCGATGTGACATCGAGTCGGGGTCCTGACATCCTTTCTTTCCGTTCTTGATGTCCCTTAGGGCCAGATTAACCACACTAGACGGTGAGTTGAGGTACTCTATTGCCTCGACATTTATGTTGAAGTTATTATTATGACCCTAGGTGTCTCAGGTGATCATCTAGTAGTCTAGCCATGTTTTGTGATCCCAGTGTGATGATTCTGGCCGTCATTATCGAAAGCATCCCGTGATGCCATTTAGTTAGTAGGCATTCTATTTCTGGGTTCTTGAACCCGAGATTCACCCTACTTACATCATGTTGATAGTGTTGCTAGTTCCTTTAGGATATTAGTAACCTTTGCGATAGTCCTCGAGGTCCATGGTATATCGTTCTTCCAAATACCATGAACCATTCTTGGCAGGAGTTCTTCTGAACCAAAAGATGACAACAAGAGTGCTCTCGATGAGTTCTCCATGCTATATTGTGACTCTGCCAGCTCAACCTTTCTGCATGGGTTATCCGGAAGAATTATGTTGAACTTGGTTCGACATACTAATCTATGCACCCACAACTCAGAAAGTTATATATTCCTTTGAGTTGTCCCTCTTAGTTGTCTTCTAACCCTAGTCTATCATTTGATAGTCAGGAATAGTCGTGCATTCGTCATCGATGCCTATTATTCTTGTGGTCCGTCAAGCCATTCTGTCCTGAATGACTTGGAGAAACAAACTCCAGTACCTCATCCATATCTAGGATTGGGTCAAAGCAGTTGTATTCCGCAGATCAAATGCCAATCCAGCTTTTGGTTCTGTTCTACCTTGGAGTATTACCCCCTTTATGTCAGAATTGTCATGAGAACTGCACCAACTCTCATGAATTTTGACGTAGTGATACTTCTCACCATCATTAGTCATTCCTCGGTCTTCGTGTTGATGCAACTGGAATACCGACAAATGAATTGTGATGTGTGAAATCAATACTCCTAGACCTCGTTGCTTGGTAGTTAAAGGACAATAATTTCATTCTTAGCGTGTTGGTTTTTGAATCGTCCTTCTAAGATTGATCGTGCTACCTAGTCCTTATTTCGGTGCACCCTTCGATTGATGAGTTAGGATCTTGTCAAGTCCTCACTCATTTGATCATATCATCTTGCCCTCAAAAGCAAGATTGTTCTCGAGCTTAGTAACATATCAGTGGTTCGTGATTTTCCGAATATCTTCTCGAAAGTATCACCAGGTTGTCACCTGACTGTTATGTTAAGCTCGTGATCAAGTTGGTTTATCCTGTAAACCACCCTTTCTCCAAGAATCCGTGTTGGATACCCCTGAGCTAGTTGGCTAAGCTATGCATCAACTTGGAGAGTTGGAAGATAGAAGCTTGTCCGATATAGTTCATTATAAGGGATGTCTTGTATGTGTGTTGAAGAAAGTTGATATTTTCATCGACTGAACCTCGTGATCAGTTAATGGACCTATCATTTTTATCCAACCTTTGATTGGAGTATGGCCTATCATCCAATCAGACCAGAACCAACGATATTCGTAATGTTGTCTTACTCGTGGTTGATCCCTCGAGCATACACCATTATATCTTTTAGGTCTGACCCATGCTATCACTTGTTCACTTAACTATGGAATTCCTTTTAAAAGGAAACCCAGATGAATTGTTGTTGAGCCCATTGACAACATCCTTATCTCCTCCATGATCTTGTTGGACAACAAGTTAGTGTTGGAAACTTTTGAAAGCATTTTCTTCATGCTAGCTCATGAAGTATTTGTTTGATGAAAGGAGTGACTTCCTCTTATACACGTGCATTTGGTGAAAGTTGCCGCCGTGAATTTGAGAAAGTTAGTTTTGCTTCCTCTGGAATCATCCCAAGTCAGTCATGCATACGTGCGAAGTATTCTGTGGTCTGGAGACTTGCAACCTCCATTCTATATGTGTCCCTAGCACACCAAGCCACTGATTGATTTGTTCAAGGAGAAGAAGTTCCTTCTTAAGAGTATACCTTATGCAAGGACTTCGATATCCTCGATGATGGTTCCCCTCCTGAACTCGGTAGTGTTTTATTATAAGACTACTTTGTGGTCATGCTTGTCTGGGACAATGTGTTCACATGTTTGTAGCAGAACCAGCTCATGTTTTGGAGCTTACTATCGTAGTTCATTTCCTGAGAATCTCGCAACGTCATCTCGTCGATTTGTGTTGCAAACTTTCGTTTTTCTTCCTAGACTCGATGAGTCTGGAATATCCTGACACCAACCAGATCTGAATCTCAGGCAGATGTGATGGTTGGAACATTTCCCAAGAACTATAATATTGGTCTCTCGATAACCGGTAAGGTGGATGTCGTGGCCAACACACCCATCCGGTAGACCTATTATTATAGTATCTTGTTTGAGGAAGTTGGCCACCTCCCCATAAGGACTTCGTAGGATTTACCCCCTAGCTATGCCTTATGATTTTAGTGTTTTCGAAGTACGACCTTTACCTGATGTTCTAGATACCAGACCATTTCAAGGAATGGGATACGCTAGTACATCAAGGAGAACATTAGAAGCGGAGTGCTAAATGTCTCTCGGTCGATCATCCAGATTTCGTCCCCTTGGCCTCCCTAAGGTGAAATATGAGAAAGTGTTATCCTCCTTTGCATCTGCATCGTCCATCGCTAGTCATCATGGTAGTATGTTGTGTTGTCAGCACCCTTGACATGGATGTTGGTAAAACCTTGATGATTATGGAAATGCTCAAGTTTTTGAGAGCACGCACAAGCGCTAGGTGTTATCATCGACACTAACTGGGATGCTCTTAGTTTCCTCGGTTATGCTATAACTTTTCAAACAGTGGACTCACTCTCTACTGTTGAGCTTCTCCCCAATTACTAAAATCATCCCTTGTGTGGTTTTCAACAAGGTAATCCACATCATCCAAGTCCGAGTATGCCATTCTACCGACCCCCTCCAAACGATCGCTCGAGAATTGCCTTAGGCTGGTTTAAAGAGTTTCAATGATCTCTGAATCAAAGGTAATTCTTTTTGCCACTTAAGGGGATATATCTACGAGTCACCATCCCTAAGGTGCCTCGTTGTGGTATCATGGCAACTCAACTCCTCGCTATGTTGACAATCGTTTACCACCTTTTTAAGTGTGGAATTGTAGTCTACCTGGTAAACCTCCATCATTTGTTCCACTCCTTTCCGCTAGAGGTGTGCTTCGTCTCTCAGCTCAAGAGATGTTGCTATGTCTCATTCCGTGAGCTAATCCTGAGTTGTTCGACCTTCGAGAAGAACGATTCTTTTAGGGTCTTTCCTTCCTCTCGTTGTCATGATAGTTGGAGTTCTCAGATCAAGACTTCGAGACAATGATGGTGAACGAATCAACGTTCATTTGAAGTGCAACCTGGATCATGAAGATTGTGCTAGTTTGCGTTCCCCCTTCACCTTACCCTACGCTTGAATCTCGGGACGAGATTTTTGTTTAGTGGGGGTGAGTTGTCACATCCCTGGTCCTGTTATGCACTAGGCTAGACCCTCATGTGAGCATCATGTTTTAATTCAAATGAAATTTGAATTGAGGAATTTTCAAAAGCCTCAGAAGACCTCTAAAAATAACCAACATTTAAATCTCATCAAATGAGTCCAAAGAAATGTTCCTGTTACTCTGTGAAAATATTGGTAAGAGGTAAAATTCAAACCAATATTTTTGGAATCACAGAATTATTTATTTTTAGGCCTTTGACTTAAACCAGTGACATATTTGAGTTGAATTTATTTCTATTATATAAGAAATAAAGTTCAAATATTTTTGTAAGTTGCCTGTGACCTTGGACTAGTTCCTGAGCTCACATACAATTTACAGAAAGTTTTAGAAAAATGATTTGATATTTTAAATCAAATCAAAACCAATTGCAGAAAATAGAAAACTAAAATAAATAGGAAAAGCAGAGAGGAGAGAAATCTTACCTGGCGCTCACCTGGTAGCCTAGCCGGCCCAGCTCCTGTGCGGCCCAGCCCATCTGGGCCTCCCCTGTCGTCTTCCTCCCTGCCAGGAGGACGGGCACGCGCCCGGCGCGCGCGACCACGCGCCCCAGCCACCTCCTGCTTCCCACCGCTGCCCCGACGCGCCTGCGAGTGCCACGCACTCCCCCTCGCCCCCTGGAACTCTCTCACTCTCTCCCGAACTCTTCCCCCTCCTCTGCTTCCTCTCTCTCACTCGCCCGAACGCAGCCGTCGCCGCCGACGAGCTCCCCCACGGCCACAGCCACCCCCTCGCTCCCTCTCTGCATCCCTGAGCTCCGTCCTGACCCCGTGGAGCTACACACACGATGCACACGACCCCGGGAGGCCAGCAACGTCGCCATCGTCGTCGTCTTCCACCTCGGGCTCCGGCCACCATCGTCGTCGATCCGCCGCACGCAGGACGTCCCCGAGCCCGCTAACCATCCCTACGGCACCGCTGTGAGCTCCGCCACCATTTCCCCCTCTTCCCCTCTTCGTTTGATTGCCGTATCCGTCGCCCCCTTGATGACCGACAAGCGCCGCCGCCAAAGCTCGCCGGCGATGACGCTCCGGTGACCATTCGATCCTGGGCATGCGTCCAACGTTCTCGCCGCACCACGTAGACACCGTAGGTGTTAACCCCGCATCACCAAGGCCGCTGTGGCCTCGACCTCGAGCTCCCCCGAGCTCCGGCCGCCGCTTCTGTGCTCGCCGCCGTCATCTCCGGCGACTCCAAGGCCTCCGATCGCTCAGCTAGACGCGGTCGAGCGCGGGCTACCCCCTGGTGGCCTTCGCGCATCCATCCGTCGCCCGCAGCTCAAGTCCGGCGAATTGCCGCCGCAGTTTAGGTCGTCGCCGGTGAAACTCCGGCGGGAGCTGACGTGGCCTCGTCATTAGGAGCTAACCCAACCAGCTAAACACTCTACAACCGCTGACAGTGGGCCCCACGCCTGGTCAAACCCCAGTCAGCGCTGGGTTTGACCGGGATTAGTTCATGTGTCACTGACGTGTGGACCGCACACATCAGGTTTGACCTGGACTAGCCCCGTTGACCTGCTGACGTAGTGCTGATGTCATGCTGACGCTGTTAATAATTTTCTGGATTTAAAGTAAATCAGAAAATTCCAGAAAATAGCCAAAACTTCTAAAAATCATTGAAAATCAACTGTAGCTCCAAATCAATCAAGTTATATATGAAAAATTATCAGAAAAATTCAAGGAATCCATCTGTACCATTTTCATGCATGTTTGAACAATGTTTGTCCTCTGTTTTGGACAAAACAAATAAAGTGCATCTAAATAATCATATATGGAGTTGGAGTTTGAATCATGTATTCAAACCAACTTCATTTAAATCATAGCTAAGTGCATTAGCCCAAAACACATTCATATTGCCATTTCATGATCATGCATCATACTGTGCATTGCATTGATCGTGTTTCTTCTGTGTTTGCCGGTGTTGTTTCCCCTCGGTAGACGTTGTACCGATGATGTGATCGTTGACACTGATGAAGACTCAATGCTATCTTCAGAAGTGCCAGGCAAGCAAAACCCCCTTGTTCATTCCGATACAATCCTACTCTCTCGCCCTGCTCTTTTTTACTGCATTAGGACAACAACGAGTCATTTGTTACTTGCTGCGGTAGCTGAACCCCTTTATCCTCTGCATGACCTGTCATTGCCACAGTAAATAGATGAAACCCACTAGTATGAGTAGGAGTTGTTTCAGCCCTGTTGTGCCTACTCATTCATGTTTGTTTGTCATGCCTGCTACTGCTTAGAGTTGAGTCAGGTCTGATTCATCGGGGATGAATCAGAGGTGTGTGAACATGTCCTACCATTGAGAGCTAAGTGTGTGAACACGATTTGGTAAAGGTAGCGGTGAGAGGCCATGTAGGAGTACATGGTGGGTTGTCTCATTGAAGCCGTCCTCAGGAACTGAGCTCTGTGTTTGTGATCCATGATTCAGCTACTACCATACATTGGGCCCTGAAATATGACCCCGCTCGACTTCTTATTCACCCTTGTCCTCTGTCTAGGAGTTGCAAGTAGTTTCTGGTGTTTGTAGTATGCTGGAGGTCGTGGGCAGCGCTGACCGGAGGGGTGGGCTGTGATGCGGTAGGCACGTGGCACGGTGTACCGGGCGCCCGTTTGGTGTCTCGGGAACCCTGTTCACATTGTTTGGGGCTGTGAGCGAAACTCCGGCCGGATCTCCTCATGGATGGAACCCGAATAGGCAATAAACCTGGACTAGAGACTTGAGTGTTTAGGTAGGTCGTGGTCTACACCCACGTCGGCTTTCGCTTGAAGTCTGCCGAGCACATGTCGTGTGCAGACGCTAAGTGGTGGAAACATGTATGAAGAAGTACACCCCTGCAGGGTTAACATCATCTATTCGAATAGCCGTGTCCACGGAAAAGGACTTCTGGATTGCCTATATCAGTTCATAGACAAGTGAAAGTGGATACTCTAAAATACGCAAGATAAGCGTGAGTGCTATGGATGGCGTTCTCGTAGGGAGACGGGAGCGGTTCCATAGTGGTGTATTGGTTGGTGAATATGTGGACTCGTGTGCGCCACCTCAAAAGAGTTACTTGCAGTCGTAGTTTAGGTTAGCCACCGAGTCAAAACTGGCTTGCTGCAGTTAAACTCCACCATTCCCTTTGTTGATAATGATGCATATGTAGTTAGTTCTGATGTAAGTCTTGCTGGGTACATTTGTACTCACGTTTGCCTATTTTATGTTTTTGCAGAGAGACTTCGGTCTCGCTAGTAGTTCCACGTGGACTTCGACGTTTAGCTTGTTACCTCAGCTACGATCTTGTGCCCTCGGAAGGATCTGGTAGATAGTCAGGCTTCTCAGCCTTTTTCATTTCTAGATGTCTGTACTCAGACATGTTAAGCTTCCGCATGTGCTTTGACTTGTATGCTCTGATTGTTGGGTCATGAGACCCATGTTTGTAATATCTCGCTCCTCAGAGCCTATTGAATAAATACTTGAGTCATAGAGTCATGTTGTGATGCCATGTTGTATTTGCACATATCGAGCATATTGTGTGTATGTTATTGAAATGCTTGGTATGTGTGGGATCTGACTATCTAGTTGTTTATCCTTAGTAGCCTCTCTTACCGGGAAATGTCTCCTAGTGTTTCCACTGAGCCATGGTAGCTTGCTACTGCTCCGGAACACTTAGGCTGGCCGGCATGTGTCCTTCTTCGTTCCTGTGTCTGTCCCTTCGGGGAAATGTCACGCGATGAATACCGGAGTCCTGTTAGCCCGCTACAGCCCGGATCACCGGAGTCCTGCTAGCCCAGTGCTACAGCCTGGATTCACTCGCTGATGACCGACACGTTCGATGCTGGGTCATGGATGCCTGTCCCTGTAAGTTTGTGCCACTTTGGGTTTACGACTAGCCATGTCAGCCCGGGCTCCTTATCATATGGATTCTAGCGACACTGTCATATACGTGTGCCAAAAGGCGCAAACGGTCCCGGGCAAAGGTAAGGCGACACCCGTGGGTATACCGTGCATGAGGCCGCAAAGTGATATGAGGTGTTACATGCCAGATCGATGTGGCATTGAGTCGGGGTCCTGACGCAATCTCAGAACATAATGGATACTAGGGATCAAACCCTAACAAAACTAACTTGATTACATGATAAATCCCATCCAACCCATCACCGTCCAGCAAGCCTATGATGCAATTACTCACGCACGGCGGTGAGCATCATGAAATTGGTGATGGAGGATGGTTGATGATGACGACGACGACGAATCCCCCTCTCCGGAGCCCCGATCGGACTCCAGATCAGCCCTCCCGAGAGAGATTAGGGCTTGGCGGCGGCTCCATATCGTAAAACGCGATGAAACTTTCTCTCTGATTTTTTTCTCCCCGAAAGCCAATATATGGAGTTGGAGTTGGCGTCGGAGGGCCACCAGGGGGCCCACGAGGTAGGGGGGCCTGCCCAGGGGGGAGGGGCGTGCCCCCACCCTCGTGAACAGGGTGTGGGCCCCCTGGCCTTCATCTTTGGCGAGGATTTTTTATTATTTATTCTAAGATATTCCATGGAGTTTCAGGTCATTCCGAGAACTTTTGTTTTCTGAACATAAAACAACACCATGGCAATTCTGCTGAAAACAGCGTCCGTCCGGGTTAGTTCCATTCAAATCATACAAGTTAGAGTCCA
Source organism: Triticum aestivum (assembly GCF_018294505.1). Taxonomy (NCBI): domain Eukaryota; kingdom Viridiplantae; phylum Streptophyta; class Magnoliopsida; order Poales; family Poaceae; genus Triticum; species Triticum aestivum. The sequence continues at coordinate 344,716,451 of NC_057795.1, read as the reverse complement.
AAACAAGGGCAAAAGTGTTTGGAAAAGTAGATACGACGAAGACGTATCAGACTACAAGTTCTTTGGTAGCCAGTTCTCAGAGCTCGAGCGCGTAGCTATTGATCTTAGCCAGGGGCGTTCTCCTGAAAAGACAAGATCGGGTGTTATGAAGGGGCGGTTGGGAGCTCTGAGAGGTTCTATGGGTGCTTGTGCAGAGAGCCCTACTACACCCAAGAATCCCATTGTGGAATTGATAGACAGCGATGATGATGTGTTTGACAAGATTGCTGGCGTTGGAAGAGTCACGAGGAGCGCTGCTACCAAAGGTTTATCTCCCCTTGCTGGAATAGTGGCTCGTAGAGCTGGTGGTGCTAGGAAAGATCCTGCTTTGGATTCTGGCAATGTTGTAAGCACGAAGCGTGCGCCCAGAGCTCCTATAAAGTTTTGCTCCCCTGTGCAGCAGCTTCACCCTCATAAATTCCCTCACCTGGACAAGGCTCGCAGGTTGTATAATCTGTTGCTTAGTGATGAATGGCGTGAGAAGTATGCCGAGTGAGTATCTCTCATTATTTTTCCTCTTCTTTTTCTTCTGTTGTTTGTAACTGCTAGATAAATATGACCTGAACTGTTCCTTTTTATACAACTAGAACTGCTATGAATGCCTTATCTTGCTTCTCCTTCTTTTTGTTCTTGTGTGTGTTGTAGGAATACATTCTCAATGATACCTCAGCCTGATGAAAGTGTAACTAACTTCACTGGGAATCGCATCTGGGAAGTTTTTTCACCTGGGCAAATAATGGAGGGTGATGTAATGGACTTCCTCATTGATGATTGGAAGCAAGATCCCGAGAGAAATGCTGATTTCGCATCTGGGAAAAGGATATTGCTGAGTCCATATTTCATCACGGTAATCAATCAGATCGGTTTATTTCTGTTGAACAAGATGCCTATTGTTTTTACGAGTTTTAATAATACTTTGCTTGTTGATCCTTTTCCGCTGTCTATTTCTATTTTGGCTTTTTTGCAGGTTGTGCTTGATTGTTCGTTTTATGAGGATGAAAATAAAGTGTTTAATGTGGAGAGTGCAACGAGAGATTTCAAGAGCTATGTTAAAGCTAATGAAGACTTGCTCAGTGCCGACCTTGTGAGATCTACTAGCTGATTTTTGGTTTTTATTTGTTTGTTGTGATGCTGGTTTTTATTTTGAATATTTAACATCTCTTTTTTGGTCATTTGTTTTTAGATCATGATGCCTCTATTCAAGCCTATGGTTTTATCAAAGGATAGGAAAGTGAACCACTATTCCTTATATGTCATGAATCGGTACCGAAGTAGCGTTGACATCCTTGACTCTTTACCTTATCCGAAGAACCACCGTCCTTCAAAGAACACCTATCACAAAGACTGCGAGAAGATTGTGAGTGACATTTATTATCTGTACTAGATTAATATTTCTGCATCTTTGTTTCTGCTTTTTTTGAGACCTAAAACTGTGTGGGTTGTTTTGTTTTTTTAGATTGGTCAAAGTAATGAAGGCTGTGTATGGTGATGCTCAGTACAATGCGAGCAAGCAGCCCAATTGGGAGCTGTTTGCAAAGAAACCAACGTTTGTCAAGGTTCCACTTCAAGGGGAAAATGAATGTGGCCATTATACTCTGAAGTATGCGGGGTGCTATGATGGTGAAAAGATCGTTGAGAACATTCGAGATCATGATGTGGGTTTCTTGTTGAGGTTTTCACTTTCTGTTTTTGGCTTATTGCGCATCCTTTTTTTTATGTGTCATGATTTTTGATAATTTGTTTTATTGTTTTGCAGCCACGCATTGTTGATTGAAATGCTGAGGATCTGTATAGAGTTGTGTTCAACCGGAATAACCATCTTATGGTGACGGAGCTTCCCAAGGAGGTTCAGGCTTTGGCTCCTGATGCATAGGAGAAATGGTCATCATTTGCATAGTGAATTGGATAGTTGTGTGATATATCTCTTGAAAACATTGTAGGCTCTATTTTGTAGTGTTTGATGTCTTGTCGAGTACTATGTAATAACTAGTATATTTTGTGTTGTGTTTTAAGTGTGGCACAATGTTTAACAAACTTTTTTTCCATGATGATTGTGTGGTTGAATAGTTGTTTCATTTGTGTATGTTTCATCGGGAATTCGTTTTGGTTAAGTTTTATTTTTTGTACTGAAGACTTATATAGTAGTTGAACTAAAAACACTTTTTTTTCAAGTGTATTTATGAGTTATTGCTGAGAAAGTGAGATTTATTTTATTTTTATGTGATTCCATCCTAAGTTGGACCTTTATAGTTTCTGTACTCTCGTTTTCTTGTACTTATGATATAGTTCTGTTAGTACTGATTTGTAATCTCATTCAGCGTAAGGCTTTTAAAATTTTGGTGCCAAATTTCTATTTGAACTTCTTGAACTTTAGTAGTTGAACTTCATAGTAAAAGTTAAAGTACTGGTTTAAATTAGCTACTTTAAGAGATAGTCCTATTAAGTTCAAAACTATCTCTTTCTCAAGGCATTAATTGGTATCATCATAGCACTTACCGAATAAACTTAGTTGTACTGAGATTTCAATTGTGCTAGTACTTTGATTAATTATTTATTTTTGTGTTGTTTGATGCTAGTACGTCTTCTGTTGTGTTTCTTGTGATTTTTCTCTTTTGTCGAACTTATATCTTTTTGATTTAGTTTTTGGCCTTGTTTTTTTCTAGGCTGTGGTTCTTCTCCAGGCAATGTTTGGTATAATCCTAGCACTTGCCGTATAGACTTAGTTGTACTGAGATTTCAGTTGTATTGTCATTGTTAATTCTTAGCATGTCACTGTTTTAAGGAATGCGAACTGAAGCTTCCCTTCCTTTTTATATATTTGTAGAATGAATGTACCGTGTGTTCAACTGTACCAGAACTTTTAGTCCTAGCATGCTAGTGACTAGGAAATACGTACTGGTGTTTCTTTGCTTTTTTTGTTGCACTACTTAGTGAATTTCTAACTATTATTTAGCACGATGCTTTTTAGTACTGAATGTTGTCCTCGGCTGAAACTTAGTCTTTTTAGTGTTCTTCTGCTAAAAACTGATTTTTTTAGCGTGATAGTACTACCGTTCATGTCTAAGCTGTACTGAGCGTCGAAGGCTACTATTTGCTTTTGTCCTTAGTTAGTCACTTAGTCTGCCACTTTTTTTGCAAAAATATTCATGTGTTATTTTTTTTCTCCATGACTAGTGCTGCGTGGAAGCCATCAAGTTTCAACTTCAACCTACTTCAACTTCAAATGATGGATCAACAAAATAGGAAGCTAGCAAACTTGTTGGATGACATAAGCAAACGATGTACTTGATAGACATAGGCAAACTTGTTCAAACCCTGACACACATAGCATAAGGTAGCAGGTTCAACATAACAAAAGCAAACTACAAATCTGAAACAACAATACTAAGGACACACATAGCATAAGGTAGCTGGTTCAACATAACGAATGCAGACTTTCATGCATCTTCATCCGTGAAGTTGTAGTGGTAGTAGGGGTCAGCCTCCTGCTCTTTTGAAATATCCCAACCTGTCACGATGTTGTCAATTGTCTTCCATGACTTGTACGTTGCCTATGCATCTATTCCTGCGTACGTGATGAGGTTGTCTGGCAGCGGGCTGGTCCCCCACATTTTGTGGTCTGCCCTGTTCATCTTCTTCTTCATGCCTTCGCAGAATGGGTGGATGACGCCGCCTGCAACATCGGCCAAGGAGTCGTAGTATTTTTTGGTCTTTGGATCTTTCCACTTGCGCTGCATGTCGATGAAGTTGTTGGGGTTGATTTCAAAACCAGACTTCTCCAGCATCTGCTTGTCACCTCCAATGCTGAAACCAACAAATGTGTACAATTTCTCCTCCTGCAGGAAGTCTTTGAGGCGCTAGGGCCTACAAGGGGGGAGACACACATTTAAAGATTAGTCTTCTTTTTTGAGGATTTAATTCTTCTGCTTTTTTTTGTTTTACAAGTGATAATCCATGAGGTAGATGCTTATATATTATGAGCCATGGATGAATGTAGTTCAGAAACTAGTACACAAAGTCTTGAAATTAAATTCAACTACACCGTGTTATTTTTTCTTTTTTGCTATCTTCGTTGCTTCACCAAATGCTTCACCAAATTAGAGAATCATTTTACCAGAGTCAATGATACATGCGCTGCTTGATTTAAGTTTTAGTTTTATTTTTTGTTGAATAAAAGACCTATACCAATGCTTGATAAATCTTTGTGCATTAATTCTATATCAAGTTCAAAAATTAGTTTGAGAAACATGTGCATCAAGATATGGACCTATACCACTTCACCAAAGATCTTTTAATACATCAATTCTATAAACTATACTAGTGCATCAAGATGAGAATCTGTGCTAGTATATCAAGTTCAGAAATTAATTTGGTGCATAAAGTTCAGAATGCTATAAACTTTTTTTCAGATGCTAATCTGGTGAAACAATCCACTTCACAGTTTCAGAAATGCATGTAACTTGAGAAACATTTACTCGTGCATCCACTTCATAGACTGTAGTAGTTCATCTAGTTGGGAAACAAGTTTTAATTAAGTTTTTAGTGACTAGTACTGGTACAACAGATGAATGAACATTAGTATGGGTTACGATTTTGTGGCTGCTACGATGTGGTATACCAAGCAGAGTTCCTCGACGCACAACTGCAGGACTGCCGCCATCTGTGGAGGTTCTTCCTCGTCGGTGTACTCCACATCAACTCCGATGAAGCTCGGATACATGCCGCCGCCCTTCATCACCTCTTCGGCCTTGTTTGGTATGTTGGTGCAGACGATCTCCAATGTCTCCTTGCCGTGGAGCTCAACCCCTTTGAGCGTTTTGGTGTACTCGTGCTTCTCGTCGGGGACGTGAACGTCGACGAGGTTGTTGCTCTTGTTCGAAGTCTCGCCATGGTGACGCTTGGCGGACGGTTCCTCCTCCATCGCCTTCCTCCCACGACTGTGGGCTTGGGAGAGAGAAGTTTTTGGTTTGTGTGCAGTGGAGATGGAAGCAGCAATGGTGGTTCTGTGAATGAGGTAGAGATGGAAGACAATGGGGTATTTTGCAGTGCATCGATGGTGGTGTGTTGGAGGCGGTTCGTCGGGGGCGTGGGTGTAGTGGTCGTGGGGGTCGTTGTTTGCAGTGCGTCGTGGCAACCGCCCAGTGGGTGGCGCGGGTGGTGGCCTGGAAGAACTAACCGTCCAAGACAAATGTTTTTTACTGCTGCACTAATTAGTCTTGTCAAGCTGTACTTACGATCTGCTAAATCCCACTTGCACGTCTCTGCGGTGGTGATGATGGCATTTTGCACTGTTTAGGTGACGTATGGCTCTGTGATGTTTTTCCGTGTGGATGTTTAAGCATTGTTTTTCTATTGAAGTCTTTATACACTAGTTCATGTCAAAACATTTTTTCAGTGCCCTGGGAGTTGTTGCTCAAAACTTGTACTTATTTTATTTTCATCTGTACCAACCTAAGTTAGGCCTTTATAGTTTTGTATTCTCATTTTTAGTGCACTTATGTTTTAGTACTGTGTGAACTGAATTGTAAATTCGTACAGCGCATAGGGTTGAAATTTGATGTCACAGTGGTGCGAGTGGCCTGACTGATCCTGCTGTTTTAGTACTAATGTCGTATGTATGTTTGAACTGATTTTTTTATAACTTAGGTTGGGGGTGGGGGTTTGAGATTATTTTACGACCAGATCCTTCGTTGTGGTGTGGACAGATTTTATATAAATAAGAAATTTAGCAGAATTGACAAATAAATTCTATTTGAACTTTTTGAATTTTAGTAGTTGAACTTGTCAGATTTTATATAAATAGGAAATTTAGCATAATTGAGAAAGATTATATGTTTGAACTTTTAGAGTTTTAGTAGATGAACTTGAAAGTAATATTTTAATTCGGTTTTTTAAATAATGTTTGAACTTTTTGATTTTTAGTAGTTGAACTTGTCAGATCTTATATAAATAAGAAATTTAGCATAATTGACAAACATTATATGTTTGAACTTTTAGAGTTTTAGTAGTTGAACTTGTTAGTTTTTCTATAAATAAGAAATTTAGCATAATTGACAAACATTATATGTTTGAACTTTTTGAGTTTTAGTAATTGAACTTGAAAGTAATATTTAATTCGGTTTTTTAAATTATGTACATTTAACAGATAGGCTATTAAGTTTTGTTCTCTTTGGAGGTTCATTGTTTTTGTATCATATTTTTTCCTTTTTAGGTTAATTGACAAACATTTTTCTTGTAGTTTATATTTTTTTGTCCCACCCTCTGGTTACCTGTGCCTGGGCTTATTGGTGGGGTGTTTTGTTGACGATGCAGGCCATTGGGCCGTTTTCCGGCCCAGATAGCTCGTCCGCGCGGCTGTGCAGTGCGTCGTGTGCGTGCGCTCTGGGTTTAGTCCCACCTCGCTAGTCGAGGGGGCTCCGGACCTGTTTATAAGCGCAGCCGAGGGTCACCAGTCGAACTCCTCCGAACACTTACCTGAGGGCTTATACACGGCGCTCGCTCTCTCTCTTGACCTGTGGGCCCTGGTCGGCGGGTCCTGCGTTGTGCGGATTACTAGGGATTCGCCCTTGGGCTCGAGTTCAAGTATCTAGCATTGTCAGGGCCTGTGCCTGACATTAGGCGGTCAATTTTTTTTTGTTTGTTTGAATCTAGTACTTGACTCTACCAGTGACTTGGACTAATACTTTTTGTTCTAGTTCTTTGTCAGTTTTGTGTGAGTGTAATTTTTTTCATTTGATTATTTTGCCTTCTTTTTTGTGTTTGTTTTTGTGATTATTCTCAAGTGTCTTCTGGTGTCATTTTCAGAACTATGTTACTTGCGTGTAGACTGAGTTGTACTGACAGTGCATTCATAGTAGCGCTTACAGACTGATGCTTCTTTGTATTTTTATTGTAGTAAGTATGTAATGTCCGATCAAGTGTACCTAGTTGTACTGACATGGAGCAACGTTATGTGATTAGTTGCATCAAGTACCTACTTTTCAATTTTGAAATGATGGATTAACAACATACGAAGCTACCAAACCAAACTTATATAATGAGATAAGCAAAACATTGTACTTGATGACATAACTAAACTTGTTCAAACATGAGAAGCACGACATATTAATACTGGTTCAACCCAACAAGAGCAAACTACTAATTTGAAACAACAAGATAAAAGGCAAGCACAAGCAGAAGTAAAACGAAGGTAGGCTCTGATGTATCTTCATCCCATAAAGGGGCAATAGGGGCGGTCGTAGAAGTTTTCAGCCTCCCGCTCTTTCGCATATTCTAAACCATCTGTGATGTAGTCGATCATGAACCATGACTTGTACGCGGCGTACGCATCTACTCCTGCGTACTCGATGAGGTTGTCTGGCAGCTCGCTGGTCCCCCACAGTTTGTAGTCTTCCTGCGTGTTGATCTTGTTCTTCATGCCTTTGTAGAATGGGTGGGTGACGCTGGCTGCAACATCAGTCAAGGAGTCGTACTCTTTTCCGGTGTATGGAACTCTCCACTTGCGCTGAATGTCGATGAATTTGTTGGGGTTGATCTCCATACCGGACAACTTCAGCTTCTCTTTGTCGCTTTCAATGCTGAAACCGGCAAATGTGAACAACTTCTCATGCTACAACATCTCGGTCAGACGCTTGGGCCTGCAAGGGCAGAGACATTTTGAATATTAGCATTACTTCGATGTTTGAATTATTCATTTTTTTTGTTTTACAAGCGATGAATCCATGAAGTAGTTGTTTATGTAGGATAAACAATGGATGAATGTACTTCAAAAACTAGTAAAGAAAGTTCTGATATTAAATTAAGTACATCATGTTATTCTTCTTCTTGGATTATACATAGTTTCATTTAATGTTGTATGTTCTGCATTGGTACTAGTTTAGTCTACTTTTGTTGAAATAGGACAACACAGAACTAGTGCTTCACCAAGTCCTTAGTTTATTTTCTTATGAAATTAACATTAGATCAAATTCAAAAAATACTTCACTACATCAAGTTCAGAAACATCTTTTTAATACATCGTGTACATAGACTACTCTATTGGATCAACTTTAGAAACTACACTAGTCGATCAACTTCAGAATTTAATCTTCCGCAAGATTTTCCAAAGAGTAATCTGGTGCATTAGGTTCAAAAATACATTTATAGTATATCTACTTGAGAAAATGTAGCAGTGCATCCACTTTTCACAAACCACACTAGTACATCTAGTTGGGAAACAAGTCTGATTAAATTTTCAGGATGCAGTACTAATAAAACAGATAAACCATATGCAGGGCAAATGAGTAGGATTGCTCACCGTTTTGTGGCTGCTGCGATGTGGTACACCAAGCAGAGTTCATCGACGCACAATTGCAGGACTGCTGCCATCTGGGGAGGTTCATCTTCGTTGGTGTAGTGCACACCAACACCGACGATCCTACCAGTCCTGCCGCCAAGCTTCCTCTAGAGCCTGGAGATCACCTCGTCGGCCTTTTCTTGTACGCTGGTGCAGACGATCTCCAGCATCTCGTTGCCGTGGATCTCAACCCCTTTGACGGTTGTTGTGTACTCGCGCTTCTCGCCGGGGACGTTAATGTCGACGAGGTTGCTGCTCTTGTCCGACGTCTCGGCATGATGACGCTTGGCGGACGGTTCCTCCGCCATTTCCTTCCTCCGGTGATTGTGGGCTTTGGAGAGAGAAGTTTTTGGTTTGTGTGCAGTGGAAATGGAAGCGGCAATGGTGGTTTGTGGGAACGAGGAAGAGATGGAAGAGAATGGGTTTTTTTGCAGTGCGTGGACGGGGATTTGTGGGAGGCGGTTTGTTCGGGGGCGTGTGTGTAGTGGGTGTTGTGGCATGGGGTCACCGTTTGCAGTCCCTTGTAGCAACCGCTCAATGGGTGGTGCGGGTGGAGGCGTGGAAGAACTAACCATCCAAGTTAAATGGTTTTTACTGTTGAACTGACTAGTCTTGTCAAGCTGTACTTATGACCTGCCAAATCCCACTTGCACGTCTCTGCGGTGGTGATGATGGCATTTTACTGTGGCACCGATTCGTATAGTCAAGCTGTACTTATCAGCTGCTTATCCCACTTGCACGTGTTAGCGTCGGTGTTGATGGAGGTCTAAACTCCTCTACTGTCGTACTCGGACTGGTGATTGAAGTGTAATTGAACGTACCAAATACAAGTGAGACTATGTGTGGTGCTAATGTTTTTTTAAAACAATTTTCGTATTTTTAAAGGATTGTTTATATCAAGATAATCTGTGAGTATTTTTTACAGATAAATTAGATTTTCACCAGTACAGGATGTATTATATTCACATTTTGCTTGAGGTAATTATTTTTATGTACTGATGGTCTTTCTGAATTGGGACTGGCAGAAGCAGGCATAGCTTTGTTTTTTCAAAACGATTTTTTTGAGTCGTTCACTGGTGTGTTTGTTTTACTATGCCTTTTGTACTGCCGAATGAGAATTATCAGTACTGATGTACTACAAGAGTTTAAATTTTTCCTTGACATTTTTTTTGCTGAGTTACTGGTTGACAGTAGCGTTTTGCGTCCCTCTTTCTCCTCCACCTCCTCATCTTCCCACCTCCTTCGTCAAACCCCAGGGCCAAGCAACCGCCGCCGCTGCCCCGCCCCTCCCCCCACCAAATCCACCGTGCCCACGCTCCCCCAGCCTGCCCCCCACGCCGAGCCGGAATCCGCCGCAAAGGCGGCGCCTTTCTAGCTCTCCCCCAATGTACAACAACTTCAAGGAGCAGGCGATCGAGTACGTGAAGCAGGCCGTCCAGGAGGACAATGCCAGCAACTACATCAAGGCGTTCCCGCTCTACATGAACACGCTCGAGTACTTCAAGACCCACCTCAAGTACGAGAAGAACCCCAAGATCAAGGAGGCTACCACCGCCAAGTTAACCGAGTACCTCCGCCGCTCCGAGGAGATCCGGGCCGTCCTCGAGCAAAACTTATCTGGATATATCTGACGCAAAACGCTACTGTCAACCAATAACTCAGCAAAACAAATGTCAAGAAATTTTTTTAGGACTATAGATCTCAATGGGTACATCATCCAGTCCGGACAAATTGAATGCGGGTGATTTTCCCTGTATTTTGGATGATGTTTTAACAGATCTGGTTTTTAGGTTGTACAGTTGTTGCCGTATCAACTTTATAAGTTGTATGTATTTTGATATGTGTTAATTTTGTCCTGGATTGTATGGTGTGTATGGTTTTGGCAGTTGATGCAACCTGCAGACAAGTTGTAGTACTTATCACCATGTGTATTTTGAACTGTTGTCCTGGCATTTGAATAGGTTGTAGTAGTCAATGAAGAACTAGTATGGTGTTGAAAGAGTTGTCTTTTCTGAAGTTTGTTCTGCAAGTGGTGGGTTCATATTTGTTTTATTCGGTGAACTTGTAGTGTTTACATAGTTGAACTGATTGATTGTTATTGTACTTTTTTGCTAATTATGATGTTGTTGCAGATGTTGGAGTGACGGTGCCTCCTGATTCTGACAAATCAGAACGCTTTCAAGATCTTGTGAATGTTATTTTTGAGACACCAAATCCTCTAGAAGAACTTGCGAATGTTGCTGGTGTTTCCCATATATTTGCTCTTTTTTATCAGCCTTTAATACATATATATGCTTAGTTACATCAGTTGTTCCTTTTGTTTGTGTCTAATGCTATGCGCTTTATTTATCTTTGTGTCTGCAATGTTAATTGTGTTTTAATTTTTTATGTGCGTGGTTATGTTATTGCTTTATGCAGTTAATGACAGCCATGGTGTTCCAGAGGACATTGCTGACGTTGTTAAAGATATTAATGATGGAATGTATTCACTTAATGTTGATGATGGTGATGGCAGCTTGTAGTGTCTGTTACTCAGTCTCAGAGTGTTGATGGCTCTAAGCCTGTTACCCAAGCTGAGGATGTTCCTATGCAGTTACAGCTCGAGGATGAAAGGATAAGAAAGAAGAAGTATGAATTCCAGAAGAGAAAGGAATTGGAACGGCGTCAAAAGGCTGCCTGTGTGCAAGAAAGTGATGCTGATATTGCTCAAGATCCTAAATGTGTAGGCGATGAAGGTGGTGACGCGGGTTTTTCAACTGTTCATGCCGGATCTCATGGAAGTGACATGCCTGTGAAGACAAACTTGATGCAAACTCGTTTGACGCAAGTGTTTGATCGTGATGGAGTTAAGGAGAAGAAAGCTGTTTTGAAGAGGAAGATGTCAGATCAAAATCCTGATGGCACACAGAGGCGTATCCCACGTGTGAAAGCTGGTTCCCAACCTGGTAATAGCAAAGCTGATGCGGATATTTTTGCTGTGAAAATTGGTCCAAGCAAACTTGGTGGCTCCTCTATTCGTCGGAGTCCACGAGGTTTGACAAATAAGAAGCCTTCTTCGTCTCCTCTTCAAGAGCGGTCTTTGTTGAAAGAAAATAAGAAGCGTACAGTTCATCCTGCAGAGGTGAACAAAGGTGTGAAGAAGCGTGCTCGTGTCGAAGCTGAAGATGTTGTATCTGAAGAAGATGATATTGAAGTTGATTCAGAAGATGAATTTGCAGTGGTATGTGTCTTGTACTGCATGTGACTTGCTAGTTGTACTTGCAATGATTTAATTGTGTTTGGGCTGGTATGCTGGCCAGGTGAGGCTGGTCATTGTTTGCATCTATTTGATTGTGGTACTGATGTTGTTTTAATAGTTGAACTTGTGCAAACTTTTCTTTGTTTTACTTGCCTTCATATGCTTGTTTTGTTTCCTATATTCATTGTTTGTAGTGGTATGTGTTTTGTTCTGCATGTGACTTACTAATTGTACCTGTAATGATTTAATTTTTGTTTGGGCTGGTATGCTGGCCAGGTGAGGCTGGTCATTGTTTTCATCAATTGAGGGTGGTACTGATGTTGTTTTAATAGTTAAACTTGTGCAATATTTTATTTTTTTACTTACATTGATATGCTTGTTTTGTTTTCTATATTCATTGTTTGCAGTGGTATGTGTTTTGTATTGCATGTGACTTACTAGTTGTACTTGCAATGATTTAATTGTGTTTGGGCTGGTATTGTGGCCAGGTGAGGCTGGTCATTGTTTGCATCAATTGAGGGGTGGTACTGATGTTGTTGTAATAATTGAACTTGTGCAATCTTTTCTTTTTCTTTTTACTTGCATTCATATGCTTGTTTTGTTTTCTATATTCATTTTTTAAGGTGTGGCTTTTTTGTTTTCATTTACAGCCTGTTAGCGTTATGAGTCCGGTCAAGCCGGTGGGAGGCAATGCCCGAAAAGTTGCCTTGGATGAAGGTGACCAACGGAAATTGAACTTAACTGTGCGATGTTCGTTGAGAGAGGTTGAAGATTGTGCTAAATTGCTCGAGAGTCGGCATGTGGCTAGGGTTCATGCATCTGGTTTTGGTTCTATCTTCAAGTGGAGGGTGAAGTCTAACATTTCCCGCCCTTTGATGGGAGTTTTGTACCTGAGGATAGATTCTGATGCAATGACTCTTGACATGGGTGAGGCTAATAAGAAGCTTCGCATCACTAGCGATGGTGTACAACAATTATTTGGTTTCCCTCGTGGTGGTCGTTCTGCGCCAAGGCCGTCAGAGGACGGATATGACAACACTCTGGTGAAGTTAAGATCGGAGCTTGACATTAGCAGGAACAAAGATATCAATACAACGGATTTGAGGAATAAGCTCAAGGTGCTCGTCAAGGATCCTAGCAAAGATGACCTTGCGCTGAAAGTGTTCTTCATTATTGTGTTTATGAAGGTTGTGTTGACTGGTTCTGCCCCGCGTGTTTCCAGAGAGGCAGCAATGTTTGAGGGTCTCGTCTTTGAGGACATGGCTAATATGGATTATTGTCAGCTGATGGTTGATGAGCTTAGAAGGGCTGTTGCCAAGTACCAAGATGGTGATACCATGGTGAAGGCAATCACAGGCTGTGCCATAGGGCCTGTACTAATGTACCTTGACTTCCTTATCCGTGGCAAGACTGCGGAGCCTGACATGCGAGTCCCCCGCATATGTTTCATGGATCCTGCCAAGCTTTCTGATCTGGTTGATGCAGATTTGATAAAAAAGGCAATGCAGATCCAAAGACTTGGGTGTTTGGGAAGCTTCCTGTGAGTTTTGTTTGTTTGTTGTCTTGCAGACCTTTTTTTATTTTAGGTATAGCTATTTTTTGCTGTAGTGGACATGTGTACTCTAGAGTTGTCTGTTTATATTTTGTATGGTTTAGGTATGGTTTTTTAGTACTGTTGTTTCGTGTGTGGCTGAACTGAATAACTTTGTTCAACTGGCCTGTTGGTAAATACTAACAAACTAGCAATGACAGTTAAAGTTTATTAGTGGTGTTGATTTTAAATCTGTTAATATCATGATTTATTTTTCCCAATGTGTTGCATTGATTGATTAACTATTTTTCCCTTTTGTTTGTAGTGGAAAACTCATGAGGAGGTTGTTTTTTTCCGAGTGTATAAACGGCCAGTCCTGGAGATGCCGTCGTCTCAGGTTTCGAAGTTTTCATCTCTGCCCGATGAGTTGAGGGATGGCCATGGTGTTGAGGATGCTGGTTATGTCCCCCTGGCCCTAGTAATGCTAGTGCTTCATAGAGGCAGGTTTTTGGTATTGATGTTGTTGTTTCAGCGTTGGAGCGCGCTGAGCATATCATAAGTAATGTGTGTTCTGAGCTGCAAAAGGTCCCAATGACAGTTGAGCGTCTGAGCTGTATCAATGGTATCCTTCCTGAAGGTCATCAATTTAATGCTGAGGAAGCTGTTGACTACATTGAGATGGAGAGAATTTTAATCGGTGATATGCGTGACGGTGCTGCTAATCTAGTTCAGAGCTCGGTTCGGCTGTTGAACAACATGAAGCGTTTCAGAACTACGCAAAACTCTCGCTGCAAGCCATATGAAGAAAGTGCAAATGTTGTTATCAAGCAGTTTGAGCAGGATGAGGCTGCTGCCACCGACAGCAGGGCTGGTGATGGTACTGAGGCTAATGTTTTTGATCACGAAACGAATGATGTTGGCTTTGAGCGTCCTGATGTTGATGTGAGTCAGTCCTTGGTGTTTGCAATTTTTACTTTGTTGTTCTGTTGTTAGTGTTGTAGTTGAACTTCCTCATCTTCATCTATTTATTAATAATTTTCTTTCATGCAGATTGATAGGATGAGGCTGCTGGCACCGACAGCAGGGCTGATGATGGTACTGAGGCTAATGTTTCTGATCAGCATACGAACGATGTTGGCTTGCAGCACCCTGTTGTTGATGTGAGTCAGTCCTCGTTGTTTGTATGTTTTTACTATGTTGTTCTGCTGTCAGTATTGTAGTTGAACTTTCTAATCTACATCTGTTTATTAATTTTTCTTTTCATGCAGGAGCCCAGTCATAATGTTGCGGCTGCTGTTGACCGTGGAGTTAATGATCCATCCACTGATAAGTGCAAGGTTACTTTTATTTTCATTGTGTTTATTCATATTTTCTTGAATTTTCATGCGCACCAATGTGTCTTGCTTGTTCATTTTTCTATCCCACACCATTTAGAGTTTGCAAGGGGTAGCTACCTTTTTTGTTACTGTTGTTTTAATTCCTTGTGTTTATTGTTGCTCATAATAGCATTGTTTTTTGCCTCATTACATTTGAATCAGGGTCCTATTGTTGGCGATGAGCCTTGTTTGCCCATTGGTGATGTTGCTTTGAATGTTAGCAGCAGCAAGTTCGATGATGTTGCTGTGAATGCTTCCAAGGTTTTTTTTTCCGTGCACCTCTTGGTAGCTTGTTTTTTATTGTTAGTTTTGTTCATATTATTCACTTTTTCTGAATTTTTATTTTCGTCAGATTACTGATGTTGAGCGTGAGGTTGTCCTTAGTGGTGGAGATGATGCTCGTGATGTTCCATTGAGTAGTGGGCGCAATGTTGGTACCAAAGTTGTTGATGAGGATGCTGGTGCTGCCAGCATACTTGATTCCAAATCGCCTGGTGTTGGTATTGCTGGGAATGAAAATGTTTCTGGTTGTGAAGATTTGCCTCCGGAGAATTTCCTGCCTGGAGGCCTTGATTACGGTGATGCATTGCGAGATGCTTCTAGCGTGGAGGAGGTGCCATCCGAGGATGATGATTTACTTCTGTCAATTTCTTCTGACCCCTTGACGCAGGAGGCGCTCTTGTCGTCCCAGGATTTTCTTTCTATAGACCCTGAAAGTGCAGCAATATTGGTGTCCTCTCAAGATGTCCCATTGTCAAACCCTGAAACTGGGGGCATAATGGTCTCATCACGGGAACTACCGTCATCGTCAAACCCTGATAGTCCAGGTAAGGACTTGTAAATGGGGCGTACTTCTCAATTTTGGCATTTTGGACATGTTCTCTTGTAGTTGTTGAACTTATTATTTTTCGTCATTTTCTGCAAGCAGAAAGTGGTAATGTTGTTAAGGTTGATACGTTTTTCTTCGCTGTTACGAGGTTGCGCACGAACCGTACGAAATGGTTAGTTTGGGATTTTGCCCGTACCATTTTTGTCTCTTTTTCTTTCTCTCGTATGATTATAATTGTTGTTGCAGTAGTTTTAATTCATGTAATCTTTTGTGTTTTTCTAGTCACAAGCCGATGTTTCAAAATAAAGAATGTGATGCCAGTGTTGGTTCTATTGCTAAAGCGTTTGTCCCCACTGGCATGCTCAACTCAGACAGTGCTGATGTTGTTTTATATTCTCTACGTCAGAAGTACCGAGACACTGACAAGTTGATAGTTCCCAGATGGGTGACGGTTAGTATTTTGCTTTTTTGTAAATAGGATGATAACTTGTTTTGCCAATTTTCTAACTGTTGTTGTTCTTTTTGTACAACAGACCAAGATCCGTGATGGAAATATTGATTCCAACGTGCTAAATTGGTTCACGAGATCAGGTGCTGATGGTTTTGACCAAGTAGGTGAACTTGGACTTTTTGTACTCATTAACTAGAATTGTCATGTTTTCTTTGCAGTTTAAGGAGGTGTGGGAATGAAGTTGATTAGCCTGCTTTTACGCCTGTACTTATGAATGATCCGTGCTTCTTTTATTAAAGCTGCACTTGTTGTTGCAAGGAAATTGAACTGATATGATTGTTCCTAAATTTTGGGTGGTGGATATAAATTCTTTATGATTATGTGATTTTTTGTTTGTACTTCTGAATTTCAATTTCCCGCTTTTATTTTATTGTTTGGAGGCTGAATTTTATGTTTCATTATGATTTGGTAAATTCATTTTTCCTCTGCGATTTTTTTTCAGCTTATTTTCCCTATATTTGATCTGCCGTCATTTGTGGCTACCATGAAGCCTAGCGAAGAATATGGGCATTGGTGCTTGGTTGTTCTGAATTTGAGGTTCCGTCATTTCAAGTGTCTTGATTCATTCCGTGATGAAACCTGGGGTGATGCAGTTAGATTGTTAAGGAATATGAGAGATAATATAAAGAAGCTTTGGAGGGAGTCCAGTGTAGACAGGGCCAAACCGTTCTCACTGGTGCATATTGATGGGTTCTCTTGCGAGTTTGTGTGGGTGCCTCAGCAGGAAAACACGTGAGTATCCGTTTTTAATGATTTTGGCTGGTTGTTTTTGTTGCTGGGACGATGTTGTTCCTGTATTTTTCAGATTTTGTGTTGTACCATTTTTTGTTTTTTCCTTTGTTTACAGCCATGATTGTGGATTCTTTATGCTACAAAACTCCAAGACCTATTATTGTCGGGAGGATGGTGTAATTGAAATGGTCAATTACAGCCATGAAGACATTCTGGACATTAGGAAGACTTTGCTGTATACCTGCGCAACTAGCGATGTGTTTGATGTTGACTTCCGGGGTTTGTTTGGCATCGAACCCTATACGTGTGCATGGACTTTTGTAATTATTTTGCAGCTTGTACTTCTCTATTAGTACTGCCATGAAATATGTATTTGAACTTACGCTTTGTGCGGTCTTCTTTTTTTTCAGGTGAGTGGCTGGATCTTGGTGAGCATGACTACATGTTCTTTGGTAGCCAGTTCTCGAAGCTCGAGCGTGTAGCTATTGATCTTAGCTAGGGGCGTTCTCCCGAAAAGACAATATATGGTGTTATGAAGGGGCGGTTGGGAGCTCTGAGAGGTTCTACAGCTGCTTGTGCAGAGAGCCCTACTACACCCAAGAATCCCATTGTGGAATTGATAGACATCGATGATGATGTGTTTGACAAGATTGCTGGCGTTGGAAGAGTCACGAGGAGTGCTGCTGCCAAAGCTTTATCTCCCCTTGCTGTAATAGTGGATCGTAGAGCTGGTGGTGCTAGGAAAGATCCTACTTTGGATTCTGGCAATGTTGTAAGCACAAAGCGTGCTCCTAGAGCTCCTATAAAGTTTTGCTCCCCTATGTAGCAGCTTCACCCTCATAAATTCCCTCACCTGGACAAGGCTCACAGGTTGTATAATCTGTTGCTTAGTGATGAATGGCATGAGAAGTATGCCGAGTGAGTATCTCTCATTATTTTTCCTCTTCTTTTTCTTCTATTGTTTGTAACTCCTAGATAAATATGACCTGAACTGTTCCTTTTTATACAACTAGAACTGTTATGAATGCCTTATCTTGCTTCTCCTTCTTTTTGTTCTTGTGTGTGCTGCAGGAATACATTCTCAATGATACATCAGCCTGATGAAAGCGTAACTAACTTCACTGGGAATCGCACCTGGGAAGTTTTTTCACCTAGGCAAATGAGGGAGGGTGATGTAATGGACTTCCTCATGGATGATTGGAAGCAAGATCCGGAGAGAAATGTTGATTTCGCATCTGGGAAAAGGATATTGCTGAGTCCATATTTCATCACGGTAATCAATCAGATCGGTTCCTTTCTGTTGAACAAGACTGCCTATTGTTTTTACGAGTTTTAATAATACTTTGCTTGTTGATCCTTTTCCACTGTCTATTTCTATTTTGGCTTTTTTGCAGGTTGTGCTTGACTATTCGTTTTACGAGGATGAAAATAAAGTGTTTAATGTGGAGAGTGCAGCGAGAGATTTCAAGAGCTATGTTAAAGCTAATGAAGACTTGCTTAGTGCCGACCTTGTGAGATCTACTAGCTGATTTTTGGTTTTCATTTGTTTGTTGTGATGCTGGTTTTTATTTTGAATATTTAACATCTCTTTTTTGGTCATTTGTTTTTAGATCATGATGCCTCTATTCAAGCCTATGGTTTTATCAAAGGATAGGAAAGTGAACCACTATTCCTTATATGTCATGAATCGGTAGCGAAGTAGCGTTGACATCCTTGACTCTCTACCTTATCCGAAGAACCACCGTCCTTCAAAGAATACCTATCACAAAGACTGCGAGAAGATTGTGAGTGACATTTATTATCTGTACTGGATTAATATTTCTGCATCTTTGTTTCTGCTTTTTTTGAGACCTAAATCTGTGTGGGTTGTTTTGTTTTTTTACAGATTTCTAGATTGGTCAAAGTAATGAAGGCTGTGTATGGTTGAGGGAGTCCTGGACTAGGGGTGTCCGGATAGCCGAACTATCATCTTTGGCTGGACTCCAAGACTATGAAGATACAAGATTGAAGACTCCGTCCCGTGTCCGGATGGGACTTTCCTTGGCGTGGAAGGCAAGGTTGGCAATATGGATATGTAGATCTCCTACCATTGTAACCGACTCTGTGTAACCCTAGCCCTCTCCGGTGTCTATATAAACCGGAGGGTTTTAGTCCGTAGGACGAATAACAATCATACCATAGGCTAGCTTCTAGGGTTTAGCCTCATTGATCTCGTGGTGGATCTACTCTTGTACTACCCATATCATCAATATTAATCAAGCAGGAGTAGGGTTTGACCTCCACCGAGAGGGCCCGAACCTGGGTAAAAACATCGTGTCCCTTGTCTCCTGTTACCATCTGCCTAGACGCGCAGTTCGGCCCCCTACCCGAGATCCGCTGGTTTTGACACCGACATTGGTGCTTTCATTGAGAGTTCCTCTGTGCCGTCGCCATCAGGAAGGATGCCTCGTCCCGTCTTTAAAGACGGCACCGTTGCTAAAGGAGCTTTGGCCATCGGCCAAACTCTCCGACTAGGCAGTTTTCTTATGACCGCCTGTTCGGCTGCCGCGCCGACGATGACTTCTCGGGTCATCGAAAGCAATCTTCACATTAACTCGGAACTTGCCGAGCAGCTGGATCTGATGGAGCTATCCTCCTTAAACGAGCTCTTGGATCGCATCGCCGCCCTGGGAGTCGCTACAGACTACGATCAGATTGGGCCTAAAACCGATCCGAGAGAGATCAACTCTCCCCAGGCTACCCACCACGTTGATGTGGTAGAGGAACAGTACGGCGACCCTTCTTCTATATTAAGGACTAGCTATGTCCGAATTCCCGACCCCTCCATGCCGGATTCCCGTGGAGGGACGGATGTCGATCATGTCCTGAACCTAAAGTCAGGCAGCGGGCTGGATTCATTGGACAATATCCAAAAACCCAAGCTTCCAAGTTCGGAAACTTTTTGGCCCTTGAGTCTTAGAATTGACGGGGTTCCGAACTTTATTCCACCCGCCCACCCAAACATAAGCGATCTATCCCGAATTCGGCAAGAGCCCGCTGAAACAGTACACCATTACTGGGCCAGATTCCTCCTGGTTATGGACAGGATAAAGGACTACCGCGAGGAAGACGCAATTTCACTTCTCTACAATAATTGCACGGACAAGGGAATCCTAAACGCCATAAGTCGTCGTGAAATTACACGCTTTGCCGACTTGGCGTCCATAGTACGAAAGTACTGTGCGATGGAGAGCGCCTGGAAAACCGAAACCAAATTTTGGGATAATCCGGCCCCGAATACAACCCTAGTCCAAAATCAAAGGGTGCATCATCGCCAGGCACCTAGGTTAAATACCAAAAAGCAAAAAACCCCTAAAGGGCACGGAACCGTACTGGAGGGATGGCTCAATGGACCCTGCAAAATTCATAGTACAGAGGGCACCACTCCAACTCATAGCCTTCGAGCATGTTGGATACTACGGCAGGTGGCCAAAAGTGGCGAAGAGCTTCTAGCCCCAGAGAACCAGCCCGGCAACACCAGTACGGTATTAACAGTCTTCGAGACTTTCGCATCAAATAATATGCGGAAACGAACACTCCGCAGCCTTGTCGAAGTCTACCAAGTAGCAACAATAAATCCATGGAGTGACACGGCAATTACCTTTAACACCAGTGACGAACCTAAATTCCGAACAGCCCGAGCACCAGCCGCATTGGTCCTCAGTCCAATAGTGGACGGCTTTCGCCTTACCAAGGTACTCATGGATGGCGGCAGCGGATTAAACCTCATTTACGAGGAAACCCTTCGAAAAATGGAAATAGACTGGAGCCGCATTGAGCGAAGCAGCACAACCTTTAGAGGAGTAATCCCTAGTCGAGAAGCACGCTGCACAGGAAAAATTACACTAGATGTGGTGTTTGGCTCGCCGGACAATTACAGGTCCGAGGAGGTCACGTTCCAAGTGGCCTCGTTCAGCAGCGGATATCACGCTTTATTAGGGTGAGAGGCATTCACAATTTTTCAAGCTATACCCCATTATGGGTACATGAAGCTCAAAATGCCCGGGCCCAATAGAATCATCACTCTCGCTAGTGATCCGGACATAGCACTCCGCGTCGAAAATAAGACAGCCGCACTAGCCCTCGAGGCACTATCCGAAGCCCTAGCGGCCGAGGAACTCACTGCGCTGCGCTCCACGGTGAATAGGGACGATGTGATACTCGACAAGAGATCCAAGTCCACCTCTTTTAAGCCAGCGGACGAAATAGTCAAATTCCAAGTCCATCCAACGGACCCTACAAAGACGACCTCCATTGGGGCACATTTAAACCCTGATGTAGACGCCGCACTACGAGAATTCCTACGTGAAAATTGGGACATCTTCTCCTGGCACCCATCAGACATGCTAGGAATCCCACGCCGGCTGGCCGAGCACAGCCTAAATATCCTAAAAGGATTCAAGCCAGTCAAACAGGCTCTTCGGCGATTTTCCGAACCCAAGAGACAGGCAATGGGAGAGGAGCTAGCCAAATTATTGGAAGCCGGATTCATCAGAGATATAAAACATCCGGACTGGCTAGCAAACATGGTGATGGTACCAAAGAAGGATAAATCCTGGCGCCTATGTGTCGACTTCAAGGACCTTAACAAGGCTTGCCCAAAGGATCCCTTCCCCCTCCCCCGCATCGATCAAATTATCGACGCTACCACTGGGCACGATTCATTGTGCTTCCTCGACGCATACTCTGGCTACCACCAAGTCAAGATGGCGGAGCCAGACCATGCCGCAACGGCATTCATCACTCCATACGGCCCATTCTGCTTCAACACAATGCCCTTCGGGCTCAAAAACGCCAGCGCAACATATCAGTGCATGATTCAGACATGTCTGGCAAACCAGATCGGCAAAACAGTGGAGGCATACGTAGATGATGTGGTCGTCAAATCCAAGCATGTCGAAACTCTAGTAGACGACTTGAGACTCACATTCAACAATCTCCGAACATAAGTCATTAAGCTAAATCCGGAAAAATGCGTCTTCGGCGTACCAGCCGGAAAGCTCTTGGGCTTCATTGTATCCGGTAGAGGAAATGAAGCAAACCCAGCCAAGATTCGAGCTCTATCACAATTGGATATCCCAAAAGACCTCAAACAAATTCAAAAATTGACAGGATGCATGGCGGCTCTAAGCCCCTTTATCTCCCGTTTGGGAGAAAAGGCATTACCCCTTTATCGCCTCCTCCGGTGCACCAAACACTTCGAGTGGACGGATGCCGCCACGGCCGGACTCGAAGAAATAAAAGCCATATTGGCAACAAATCCGGTCCTGGCCGTGCCCAATATGGGCGAACTAATGTTATTATATACCGCGGCAACACATCAAGTTGTAAGCGCGGTGCTCGTCGTCGATCGAGAAACGGACGGACACAAGTTCCCCCTTCAAAAACCATTTTACTACCTGTCCATTGTCCTAACTCCATGCAAGTCCTGGTATCCACATTATCAAAAGATAGCGTACGCGTTGTTCATGGCATCCCGGAAGCTGCGACACTACTTTCAAGAGTGTTCGATAATAGTAGCCTCCAAAGTACCTCTTAATGACATTATGAACAACCACGACACGACTGGCCGGATTGCAAAATGGGCCATCGAGCTCCTCCCATTTGACATAACCTATAAACCACGGCGAGCTATCAAGTCGCAAGTTTTGGCTGACTTCATCGCCGAATGGACTGAAGCCGAACTCCCTAAAGAGTACGGCGCATATTCCAATTGGATCATGCACTTCGACGGCTCCAAAATGTTGGTCGGCCTGGGGGCTGGCGTCGTCCTAACGTCCCCAACCGAAGATACAGTCTAATACGTACTCCAGATAATGTACACGGACTCCAACAACGCAGCCGAATACGAGGCCCTTCTACATGGCCTCCGGATGGCGGTCTCCATGGGCATTAGACGCCTAGAGGTGCGCGGGGATTCGAACCTTGCAATATCCCAAATAAATGGAGACTTTGACGCCAAGGATCTGAAAATGGCAGCTTACCGTAATGTCGTCCTAAAACTGTCAGCTCGGTTCGAAGGGCTCGAATTTCACCATATAGCCCGGGATAATAACCAGGTGGCGGACGTATTGGCACGCATCGGCGCAAAGCGCGATGTCGTCCCTCCCAACATCTTCCTGGAGCGGCTTTTCAAGCCATCCGTACTATGGGAAGGGGAGTCCAGAAACAACAATCTGGACCCAACCGCATCGCCTGGCACCGAACATTCTGACATAATCGGTGGTTCTGCCAATGAAATAACACATCCAACCCACGAAATAATGGCAGTCATTGCCCCGTGGACGGAACCATTCCTAGCCTACTTAACTAGGCAGGAACTTCCCGAGGACCAAAATGAGGCCCGCTGCATAGTACGGCGATCTAAAGCCTATAAGGTCCATGAGGGAGAGCTTTATAAGAAAAGCACAACCGGAGTCCTTCAAAGGTGTATCTCCGAAGAGGAAGGGCGAAATCTTCTGGCTGAAATTCATGCCGGACTCGGTGGGCACCACGCCGCAGCCCGGGCCCTTGTAAGCAAGGCCTTCCGTATAGGATTTTATTGGCTGACGGCTCGGGCGGATGCTCAGGACTTAGTCCAACGATGCGTCGGTTGCCAACTCTTTGCTAAACAAAGCCACATGCCACCCACCGCCCTCAAAACTATACCCATCACCTGGCCATTCGCGGTCTGGGGGACGGCCGAATCCGGACCCGTGATAGACTTCATATCAGGGGTAGTACACCGTTACGGCGTCCCCCATAGCATCATCACTGATAACGGCACAAACTTCACGGCCGACGAGGTTAAACTCTGGTGCAAAAACATGGGCATCAAGCTCGACTATGCTTCAGTCTGTCACCCTCAAACTAACGGTCAAGTCGAGCGAGCAAATGGTCTAATCATGAGCGGCATTAAACCTAGACTAGTACGGTCCCTCAAGGAATCTAACACGCATTGGGTAGAGGAGGTCGACTCTGTACTCTGGGGGCTGCGGACCACGCCGAATCGCACTACCGGATTCACACCATTTTTTATGGTGTACGGTGCAGAGGCAGTTTTGCCCCGCGACATAATTCATGACTCACCTCGCGTGCGCATGTACGAAGAAAGAGAAGCCAAGCTGGATCGGCAGGACAGTTTGGACGCCTTAGAGGAGGAGCGCGACGTGGCAAAAGCTCGCTCCGCATTCTATCAACAGCAGGCCCGAAGATATCAAAGTAGAGAAGTACGGGCCAAAACTTACAATGTTGGCGAACTAGTTCTACGCCTGCCGGACAAGAAAAAGGACAAACTCAAGCCCAAATGGGAAGGCCCCTTCATCATCGACCAAGTCCTGACCGGCGGAGCGTACCGTCTGCGAAATGCATCGGATAACTGACTCAAGCCAAACCCATGGAACGCAGCCCGTCTCCGAAGATTCTACGCCTAGTGCCGGACTCTGAGTTCGTCTCCTTCCTCCGTCTACATTTTATACTTTAGATGTCTTTTATTTCTCTCCTTCTCCCCCATTTTTCTTAAAGCCTTTGGAGGCTCGTCTGCGCATTGTTTGCACACACTTGACGTGCTACTCGCGCTCATTATACCTGGGGGCTTCTTTAACATAAGCTTATTTATACGGGCTTTACGCCCAACACATGTGTCACACTTCCGCATGTACCTTTTATTCGCCATTATATGCATCGATATGACTTAAGTTTTGGCCAAGCTGGGTTGCCTGGCTCCTGTGCTTACCACTACGTTCCCGATTGTTTGGCTAGGTGGTAAAGGGTTCACCTTTGCGATTGTTACTGCCGGGTCAGCCGGATGTGTACCTCAGACTGGGTGAAGCCGAAAGCTAGCGTTCTTAAGGGAATATTCGGTCGGTGAATTAAAAGACGATTTCTTACCTATTTATTTATCTGCCCCTAGATGCTTTCCTGCTTTTTTCGCAGTCCGGACATGCACTTTAGGGCATGCCTCCCAGGGAAAGGAACCCCTAACGGAACTATTCTCCCTGGAAGATGTTTCTTACTAACCATGTAATATAACATAACTAGTTGGGCACTTGTCTGATAAAGCACTTATGACCCCTACGCCTGGTCTCCACGCATGCCCCGGTTCTTACATAACCGCGAGGGTATTCGGACACACTCCGGACTCTCGGGTCCCGTGGTTGAAGCGAAAAGGTCCGCTACGACAGACGATCTACAATCCGGCTAGAAGGCATTTTACATGTCATTTTAAATTACATAGTCAAATCGACTGATCGTATTCCTCTTCAATACCATCTAATAGGCTGTCCAGTTTATAGTCCCGCTGGGAATACTTTGCGGCCAACTCTACTTGGCCGTACACTAAGCTCACAGGGATCTCCTTCCCATCAGGCCCCACAGGTCCGACCTCGGCCATGTGGTTTGGGTCAGCCTTCGTGTACCACGACTTCACCATGGCCCAGGCCTCCCTGGCGCCTTGACGGCAGTCCAATTTCTTCTATAGCCGGAAGCGCCGCCGCGCTCCCTGAAGCTTCTCTGCAAGCTCTCCAAGGCCTTCAGGTAGGGAGATGGATGGCCAAAAGGCCTGGGAGACATCTCTCATCACCTGCTGAACTCGTTCATGCAGTTGTAGCAGCTCGGGAAGTAGGTCACCCATCGAACCGGGCATTTCCTCTGCAGGACGACCTATGAGCATACCTACAGACATATTTTTGTTAATGGACTGCCTCGCCGAACTCTTCTTTTCATAAGTTTGCTCAAGCATTTACTATAAATGCCACGACGAAGCCACCGATTCTCCTTAACGGAGTCAAACAGCTGGGCTCGAACATCTTTTAGTTCCTCGCCCAGCTGGGTGTTGGCATCTTGGAGGTTATTTTTCTCTTGCCGCACCCTTGTAAGCACTTTCTCGCCGGCTTTTAACCGGCGCAGGAGCTGTTGCTTGTCCGGATCTAGTCCGGCACCATCTGCAAAATTATTGTCAGACTTATACACACGCCGCATTTAGCAAATTACTTCTCTTTAGAAGCATATATTACCAGAGGGGGTCTCTGTGGCTTCCCCTGCCGCGGCTAGTGCGGCCTCAAGTTGGGCCTTGCACTCTTGAAGCTCCTGGGATAGTCGGGTATTCTTTTCTGTAAGATCCTGCATAACAAATGATCCTTAAATCAGTTATTCTAACTATTTTAAGTCTCGGGGGCTACTGGCATATATAACTATCAAAATTCCTCACCCGTATGTCTTTCACATACTGCTCCGTGGCTCTGGCTAGACCATCTTGAGCGGCACGGAGGTGCGCATCTCCCGAATTAAAGGCATTCAATGCCTCTCGGGACAAACATGTGTCACGAAGAATTGTCCGGCGGCGCCTGTGATTCATGGCGCTCTCCACCTCAGATCGGGTGGCGGACAACCTGTCGGCATCCTCCGCTAGAGGAGCATCCAACGCGCGCCTTGTGTTAGCCTCCCCCTCCGGACCTGGCGTTGGAGCCTGGCTGGCGGAGGCTCGATTGGGAACCTCTCCGGACACAGTCCGGCGAGCGCTCTTTTTCCTGAAAAGGTCACGAACGCTAGTACGTCTTCCAGGAATCTTCCCTTAAAACACGATGGCGCGCCATACCATTGCGGCGACGTCTCGATCCGCACCGCACTTCTTTTCCGCCTGCTGGGCCGAGCTGCCCCTTGTTGGACAGCCGCCGCGAGCTCGGCTTCCTGCCTTAGAGGCACCTCCTGTGGAACACCATTGGTATGCGGTGATCAGAAATAAGCACGGACGGATCATGGTATCAGGACTTCGGTCACAGTTACCTGGGAAGCCGGAAATATTCCGGGGTAGTCAGCCGTAATGGCGACCAAAGCATTATCGATGCTAAGTTGGTGGAACACCCCATCAACCAGCTCCACCTTTATATCCGGATCCTCTTCGGAAGCCGGATCAAGGGACCGTTCCAGATCCTCGGGTTGTGGAGGCGGGCTGTGTATGTCCTCTACAGCCCGGCGCAGTTCCTGCGTCGAAATCACAAAATGAGATACTTAACCATGGGAATGGAGATCGGATAGGCAAAAAAGAAGTGTTCGCTTACCCAGCTTCGAGGATTGTTCATAGAAAATCCGTTCAGTGGACTAACACGGAGAAACTCCTCCTTTTCCCCTTTGTACAGGCCGGATAAGATCTTCACCAGATCGGCGGCCGATCCCGGCCCCTTACGGCCGTGGCGGGTGGCATCATCATCCCCGTTGAAATCCCACATGGGGTGGCCCCTATACTGGAGCGGCTGCACCCCCCGCATAATGCATGTGGCCATGACTCCGATCATGGTCAATCCAGAATGAGCCAATAATCTTATTCGGCCCATCAGGTAAAGGACGTCCCTATCATTCTCCCGTTGAGGGCTTCGCGGACGCCAACTTAGGCGTTTCTTCAAAGGAGCATTACTGAACTCCGGGAGGCCGATCCAAACTGGGTCCGGTAGCGGGGCGTCCTCTATATAAAACCATTCCGAAGGCCAGTCTTCGAACGCCTTCTTCGGAGTTCCGGATAGATATCCGGTCCCGGCGATGCGCCATAGTTTGGCTCCGCCCACTTGATATATTGACCCCTCATGAGAACGGGGTACAAGGCAGAATAATCTCTTCCACAGCGCAAAATGAGCCCCGACGCCCAAGAATAACTTGCAAAGGGCCACAAAGCCCGCAATGTGCAGAATGGAGGCAGGCGTAAGGTGGTGCAGCTGGAGGCCGTAGAACTCCAGGAGCCCCCGGAGAAACGGATGTATTGGAAATCCAAGTCCTCTTATCAGATAAGAGACAAAGCATACCCGCTCTCCTTTGGAAGGATCGGGGGCACTCTCTGCTTGCTTTCTGCCCTTATAGGTGGC
The DNA here is from genome assembly GCF_018294505.1 of Triticum aestivum. Taxonomy (NCBI): domain Eukaryota; kingdom Viridiplantae; phylum Streptophyta; class Magnoliopsida; order Poales; family Poaceae; genus Triticum; species Triticum aestivum. The sequence goes on along the minus strand of NC_057795.1, from coordinate 344,688,989 downwards.
AAGTTCGACTCGAACCAGGACCATGAAGGTCGGGGGAAGAAATCCCTTGGTTTGGAGTGTCGCTAGCTCGCTGTGCGGGACCGAGCATCTCTCCCAATCTCCAGGCCGAGGGCTGGGAGCGCGAGAGGAGGAGCCGCGTCGACTGTCCATGATGGAATGGATTTTTTGTTAGAGGCACTCCGATGAATGCTCACGGAGGGAGGATGGTGTGATTCGGATCCAGATCCCCGTCCCTTTTATAGGCGGCTCATTTGTGCAGCTAGGGGGGTAAGTGTAAAAATACCCTGGCTTTTCGCATTCGTTTGACACGTGGAAGATGGCCATTATTGGGCGTGGAAGCCAAGGAGCGCAGCATTTATAAGAAGCCGTGCACTATTCGACAAGTATATGGAATATGGAGAAGAACCCGCCTCGCAATGCCGAAGACAATCTACGCGCCGGACTCGTCGTCATTAAAGCCTGGTTCGGGGGCTACTGAGGGAGTCCTGGACTAGGGGGTGTCCGGATAGCTGAACTATCATCTTTGGCCGGACTCCAAGACTATGAAGATACAAGATTGAAGACTCCGTCCCGTGTCCGGATGGGACTTTCCTTGGGGTGGAAGGCAAGCTTGGCAATACGGATATGTAGATCTCCTACCATTGTAACCGACTCTGTGTAACCCTAGCCCTCTCCAGTGTCTATATAAACCGGAGGGTTTTAGTCCGTAGGACGAATAACAATCATACCATAGGCTAGCTTCTAGGGTTTAGCCTCATTGATCTCGTGGTAGATCTACTCTTGTACTACCCATATCATCAATATTAATAAAGCAGGAGTAGGGTTTTACCTCCACCGAGAGGGCCCGAACCTGGGTAAAAACATCATGTCCCTTGTCTCCTGTTACCATCCGCCTAGACGCACAGTTCGGGACCCCCTACCCGAGATCCGCCGGTTTTGACACCGATAATGGTGATGCTCAGTACAATGCGAGCAAGCAGCCCAATTGGGAGCTGTTTGCAAAGAAACCAACGTTTGTCAAGGTTCCACTTCAAGGGGAAAATGAATGTGGCCATTATACTCTGAAGTATGCGGGATGCTATGATGGTGAAAAGATCGTTGAGAACTTTCGAGATCTATGTGGGTTTCTTGTTGAGCTTTTCACTTTCTTTTTTTGGCTTATTGCGCATCCTTTTTTTATGTGTCATGATTTTTGATAATTTGTTTTATTGTTTTGCAGCCACGCAATGTTGATTCGAACGCTGAGGATCTATATAGAGTTGTGTTCAACCGGAATAACCATCTTATGGTGACAGAGCTTCCCAAGGAGGTTCAGGCTTTGGCTCCTGATGCATAGGAGAAATGGTCATCATTTGCATAGTGAATTGGATAGTTGTGTGATATATCTCTTGAAAACATTGTAGGCTCTATTTTGTAGTGTTTGATGTCTTGTCGAGTACTATGTAATAACTAGTATATTTTGTGTTGTGTTTTAAGTGTGGCACAATGTTTAACAAACTTTTTTTCCATGATGATTGTGTGGTTGAATAGCTGTTTCATTTGTGTATGTTTCATCGGGAATTCGTTTTGTTTAAGTTTTATTTTTTGTACTGAAGACTTATATAGTAGTTGAACTGAAAACACTTTTTTTTTCAAGTGTATTTACGAGTTGTTGCCGAGAAAGTGAGATTTATTTTATTTTTATGTAGTATTTTTTGGTCTTTGGATCTTTCCACTTGCGCTGCATGTCGATGAAGTTGTTGGGGTTGATTTCCAAACCAGACTTCTCCAGCATCCGCTTGTCACCTCCAATGCTGAAACCAACAAATGTGTACATTTTCTCCTCCTGCAGGAAGTCATTGAGGCGCTTGGGCCTGCGAGGGGGGAGACATACATTTAAAGATTAGTCTTGTTTTTTGAGGATTTAATTCTTCTGCTTTTTTGTTTCACAAGTGATAATCCATGAGGTAGATTCTTATATATTATGAGCCATGCATGAATGTAGTTTAGAAACTAGTACACAAAGTCTTGAAATTAAATTCAACTACACCGTGTTATTTTTTCTTTTTTGCTATCTTCGTTGCTTCACCAAATGCTTCACCAAATTAGAGAATCATTTTACCAGAGTCAATGATACATGCGCTGCTTGATTTAAGTCTTAGTTTTCTTTTTTGTTGATAAAAGACCTATACCAGTGCTTGATACATCTTTGTGCATTAATTCTATATCAAGTTCAAAAATTAGTTTGAGAAACATGTGCATCAAGATATGGACCTATACCACTTCACCAAAGATCTTTTAATACATCAATTCTATAAACTATACTAGTGCATCAAGATTAGAATCTATGCTAGTACATCAAGTTCAGAAATTAATTTGGTGTATAAAGTTTAGAATGCTATAAACTTTTTTTCAGATGCTAATCTAGTGAAACAATCCACTTCATAGTTTTAGAAATGCATGTAACTTGAGAAACATGTACTCGTGCATCCACTTCATAGACTATAGTAGTTCATCTAGTTGGGAAACAAGTTTTAATTAAGTTTTTAGTGACTAGTACTGGTACAACAGATGAATGAACAGTAGTATGGGTTACAATTTTGTGGCTGCAGCGATGTGGTACCAAGCAGAGTTCCTCGACGCACAACTGCAGGACTGCCGCCATCTGTGGAGGTTCTTCCTCGTCGGTGTACTCCACATCAACTCCGATGAAGCTCGGATACAAGCCGCTGCCCTTCATCCTGAGCCTGCTCATCACCTCGTCAGCCTTGTCTGGTATGCCGGTGCAGACGATCTCCAGTGTCTCCTTGTCGTGGATCTCAACCCCTTTGAGCATTTTGGTGTACTCGTGCTTCTCGCCGGGGACGTGAACGTGGACGTGGTTGCTGCTCTTGTTCGGAGTCTCGCCATGGTGACGCTTGGCGGACGGTTCCTCCGCCATCGCCTTCCTCCGGTGACTGTGGGCTTGGGAGAGAGAAGTTTTTGGTTTGTGTGCAGTGGAGATGGAAGCAGCAATGGTGGTTCTGTAAATGAGGCAGAGATGGAAGACAATGGGGTATTTTGAAGTGCGTCGACGGTGGTGTGTTGGAGGTTCGTCGGGGGCGTGGGTGTAGTGGTCGTGGGGGTCGCCGTTTGCATTGCGTCGTGGCAACCGTCCAAGACAAATGTTTTTTACTGCTGCACTGATTAGACTTGTCAAGTTGTACTTACGATCTGCTAAATCCCACTTGCACATCTCTGCGGTGGTGGTGATGGCATTTTGCACTGTTTAGGTGACGTATGGCTCTGTGATGTTTTTCCGTGTGGATGTTTAAGCATTGTTTTTCTATTGAAGTCTTTATACACTAGTTTATGTCAAAACATTTTTTCAGTGCCCTGGGAGTTGTTGCTCAAAACATGTACTTATTTTATTTTCATCTGTACCAACCTAAGTTAGGCCTTTATAGTTTTTGTATTCTCATTTTTAGTGCACTTATGTTTTAGTACTGTGTGAACTGAATTGTAATTTCATACAACGGACGGGGTTGAAATTTGATGTCACAGTGGTGCGAGTGGCCTGACTGATCCTGCTGTTTTAGTACTGATGTCGTATGTATGTTTGAACTAATTTTTTTTATAACTAAGGTTGGGGGTGGGGGTTTGAGATTATTTTACGACCAGATCGTTCGTTGTGGTGTGGACAGATTTTATATAAATAAGAAATTTAGCAGAATTGACAAATAAATTCTATTTGAAGTTTTTGAATTTTAGTAGTTGAACTTGTCAGATTTTATATAAATAGGAAATTTAGCATAATTGAGAAACATTATATGTTTGAACTTTTAGAGTTTTAGTAGTTGAACTTGAAAGTAATATTTTAATTTGGTTTTTAAATAATGTTTGAACTTTTTGATTTTTAGTAGTTGAACTTGTCAGATTTTATATAAATAAGAAATTTAGCATAATTGACAAACATTATATGTTTGAACTTTTAGAGTTTTAGTAGTCGAACTTGCCAGTTTTTCTATAAATAAGAAATTTAGCATAATTGACAAACATTATATGTTTGAACTTTTTGAGTTTTAGTAATTGAACTTGAAAGTAATATTTAATTTGGTTTTTAAATTATGTACATTTAACAGATAGGCTATTAAGTTATGTTCTTTTTAGAGGTTCATTGTTTTTGTATCATATTTTTCCTTTTTACGTTAATTGACAAACACTTTTCTTGTAGTTTATATTTCTTTTGTCCCGCCCTCTGGTTACCTGTGCCTGGTCTTTTGTTGACGATGCAGGCTATTGGGCCGTTTTCGGGCCCAGATAGCTCGTCCGCGCGGCTGTGCAGTGCGTCCTGCGTGTGCGCTCTGGGTTTAGTCCGACCTCGCTAGTCAAGGGGGCTCTGGGCCTGTTTATAAGCGCAGCCGAGGGTCACCAGTCGAACTCCTCCGAACACTTACCTGAGCGCTTATACACGGCGCTCGGTCTCTCTCTCTCTTGACCTGTGGGCCCTGGTCGGCGGGTCCTGCGTTGTGCGGATTACTAGGGATTCGCCCACGGGATCGAGTTCAAGTATCTAGCATTGTCAGGGCTTGTGCCTGACATTGGGCGGTCAAATTTTTTTGTTTGAATCTAGTACTTGCACTACAAAAAAAGACACATCCATGACATTTTGGGCCGAACAATTTTTTTTTCTGTCATACATATGACACTTCTATGACGATAATTGTGACAAAACCCGGTATGATCATAGATGTGGTGGGCTCCTACTTCTATGACAAAAAATCATGACAGAAATGGGCTTTTCGTCCTGGGCGGGCCGGAGACGCAGCTGCATGACATTCTTTGGGCCGTCCATGACAGAAAAAACCGTGGTAGAAGCGAGGGGGAGGAAAATTTCGGGGAGTTGCCGGTTACGGTGGGAGGTCGGGGGCGGAGCGATGCACGTTTCTCTCGTACGTACGCGCGTGTGTACGAGGCGTTGGCTCTAACTGAACCCGAGCGAGGCATTGAGCCCTAACTGAACCCGAGCGATTGCACTGCAGGCTACACGTTACTGAACCCGAGTGATCGATCGATGGCTGTTAACTGAACCCGATGGATCGATTCCTTCGCTACTGCTGCTAACTGAAGCCGATCGATTGGATGAACAGTGAGCGTTGCAGGGAGGTTTGGATGAACAGTGAGCGGTGGCGTTGCCTGTGGATGAACAGGAACCCGTCGTGTGGAGGGATGGATGAACAGTAGACAGTGGAGGGGTGGCCGTGGAGGGGTGGTTGAACAGGACCCCGTGGTGTGGATGGCTGGATGAACAGTAGACGGTGGAGGGGTGCCCGTGGAGGGGTGGTTGAACAGTAGCCAGTGGAGTAGCGCACGGTGGAGGCTGGATGAACAGGAGCCCGTGGAGGCTGGAGGAGGTCGATGGTGGAGATGAACAGTATCCCGTGGAGTCCCGTTTTGCGGTACGCCACACCCCTCCCCCCCCGTTTTGACCGTAGCGCTCCAACACAAGTCCATTTCGTCCGTTTTGCGGTACGCCACACCCCTCCCAATCAACAGGACCCCCGTTTCGATCCTAGGAGGTCTGTTTCCTTCGTTTTGCGGTACGCCACACCCCTCCCGATCAACAAGACCCCCGTTTCGACCGTAGGAGGTCCGTTTTCTCCGTTTTGCGGTACGCCAGGCCCCTCCCCATCAGGACCCCGTTTCGAACATGGCCGGTCGAACACAAGGCCGTTTCCTCCGTTGTGCGGTACGCCAGGCCTCGTTTCCATCGCCTGTTCCATCCAAGCCCTCCCGATGAACACGACCAAGCATTCCGTTCCAACCCAGCCGGTTGGCTCCCCATGAACACGACGACGATGCTGTTTCTCCGTTCCGACCCAGCCATGTACGTATGCATGATAGGCATTAGAGACCCTGCCCGTATGTACGTACATGGCCATATTTTCTTTCTTTCACCCTCGCCGCTGTACGTACGTGTACATGCTACGTGCGCGCCTCTACTACGACATCTGCGCGCCTCTACATCTACGACACGTGCGCGCCTCTACATCGACGAGTATGTACGTACACGTTCGCGACCAGAATGACAACGCTACGTACGCTTCGACTAGGTGGGTCCCGACTGTCAGGCACTTCCTTGCGTGCGAAGATGTAGCTGGTGGGTCCCAGAAGTTAGGGGGGCGAATCGTTTTTTTTTGCCCAGACGCACTTCCTTGCGTGCGAAGATGTAGCTGGTGGGTCCCAGCAGTCAGGGGGGAAACATTTTTTTTGCAAAATATGGTGGCCCGTCCGGTGGGTCCCCGCTGTGAGGTGGAGGAATAATTATTTTGTGCGTAATAAGGAGGCACTTCCTTGCTGCGGCCGTGGACCCAGCTGTCAGCCTCTCCATGTACAGTCCATGTCCGATGGAAGCCGTTCCTTCACCATGTTGACCACGCCGCGCCGAGAGCACCAGGGCGGTGGAAGAAAGTGAGGCCTAGGAAGGGGACGACGCAGAGCCGGGGAAGACACGGTAGTGGATGCCCACGCGTAGAGGAGTACGAGGGTTCACTGGTTCGCTGCGGTGTGAGGCTGCCGTCCCCGCAGAATAACAGGGGGTGTGGTTGAGTAGAGGGATGGCCTGGCCAGCGGTGGGAGTAGTAGGGGGCGGTGAGGCCTCCGCCGCATCGCAGCCGGCCATGGGAGGCAGGAGCACGAGGCACGACTAGCGCTGGTTTGGGTGGCTGGAGCAAGAAGCCCAGAGGTTGAAGAAGCACTACAGCCGTTGGATGGACATCGTACGGTCACTAGAGCTGGAATTGTGCATATTGTCTAAGTTGACAAAGCCCTCCGTCCCCGTCAACTTAGTAGGCCCACAAGTCAGCCTGCTACTCTACTGGGTCCCAGCTAACAGGGGGAGTATTCATTTTTTGTGTGTAATAAGGAGGCACTTCCTTGCGTGCGAAGATATAGCTGGTGGGTCCAAGCTGTCAGCGGCGGTAACATTTTTTCGCGAAATACTGAGGCCCTTTCGGTGGGTCCCCGATGTCAGGTGGAGGAATCATTATTTTGCGCGTGATAAGGAGGCATTTCCTTGCGTGCGGCCGTGGACCCAGCTGTCGGCCTCTCCACGTACAGTCCACTTCAGATGCATGTCGGTCGTTGACCATGTTGACTAGGCCGCACCGAGAGGACCAGGGCGGTGGACGACGGCGAGGCCTAGGAAGGGAATGACACGGAGGCAGGGAAGACTCCACAGTTGTTTCCCACGCGGAGGGGAGTACGACTGAACGAGGATTTACTGGTTCGTCTGCCGTCACCGGAGAATAACAGCAGGTGTGGGTGAGTAGAGGGATGGCTAGGCCAGCAATGGGAGTACGATGGGCCGGTGATGCCTGCGCGGTAGCACAGCCGACCGCGGGGAGGAGGGAGCAGGCAGTCCCGCCGACGATTGTTTGAGCGGCTGGAGCAGGAAGAGCAGATATTGAAAAAGCACGACGGTCGTTGGATGGCCATCCAACAGTCACTGCTTGTGCGTCAACCTTTTTTTAGGAAAGCCTCAAATCTGTGGAAAATAGCATACAGCCCATCTGCCATTATTTCTAATAATTTACAGCCCATTTGCTAATTCTGAAGGTTTTGTTTGGAGCCCATATTCTTTTTGTTAGCATTATAGCCCATATTGTGGCCACGGTTAAAAAATTATACGAAATTTTGCATATTTCGGTGCGGTCCGAACTGTTTTTAATCCCGAAATTTCGACTTACATTGAAACTGATTTTAAAAATAAATGTATATCAATATAAAATCCAACAAATTCTCCACGCATAAAAATTAATGTAATTTAAAATCTCGAAATGAAAAAAAGATATTTGAAACTAATTGCCGGTTTGATGTGTGTTAAAAATGTATAGCCCATTTCTCATTACTGATAGGCCATTTTCTCGGCTAGCCGAATGAAGCTCTCCTCGTCTTGAAAGATTTGCAGCCCAACAGGCCTGACAAAGCGACTTACTTGGCAAATCAAAAAAAACTGGGTTGTGGCCTTGGACCTAGCTGTCAGCCTCTCCACGTATAGTACTCTTCTGATGGAAGTCGGTCGTTGAACACATTGACCACGCCGCACCGAGAGCACCAAGGCGGTGGACGACGGCGAGGCCTAGGAAGGGAACGACGAGGAGCCGGGGAAGACGCGGCGGTGGATGCCCACGCGGAGAGGAGTACGAGGGTTCACTAGTTCGGTTGCGGCGTGAGGCTGCTGTCGTCGCAGAATAACAGGGGGTGTGGGTGAGTAGAGGGATATCCTGGGCCAGCGGTTGGAGTAGTAGGGGGCGGTGAGGCCTCCGCAGCATCACAGCCGACCATGAGAGGCAGGAGCACGCGGCACAACCGGCGCTGCTTTGGGCGGCTGGAGCAAGAAGACCAGAGGTTGAAGAAGCACTATGGCCGTTGGATGGACATCGTATGGTCACTGGAGATAGAATCGTTCATATTGACTAAGTTGACAAAGCCCTCCGTCCTCGTCAACTTAGTAGGCCCACAAGTCAGCCACCCACTATGGTGGGTCCCAGCTAGCAGGGGGTATTCATTTTTTGGTGCGTAATAAGGAGGCACTTCCTTGCATGCGAAGATATAGCTGGTGGGTCCGACCTGTCTGCGGGGGGGGGGGACATTTTTTCGCGAAATACAGAAGCCCTTCCCACGTACAGTGCATAATAAGGAGGAACTTTCCTTGCGTGCGACCATGGACCTCGTGGGTCCCAGCCGTCAGGCTCTCCACGTACAATCCTCTTCCGATGACTCTCGTATGTTGACCACGCCGCACCGAGCGCACCGAGGCGGTGGACAACAGCAAGGCCCCAGACTGGAACGACCTGGAGATGGGGAAGACGTGGCAATGGAGTCGCAGACGGAGAGGAGTGGGAAACTTGACTGGTTCGGGTGCGGGGTGGGCCTACACTTGGCAGAGAATAACAGGAGGTGCGGAGTGGAGGGATGGCCTGGCCGTCGGCAGGGTAGCATTTCGCTGAGGAGCGCAAAACAACACCGCTGGACGCTGAAGGCTGGAGCAGGCGGTTCCGGCAGCACTGGGGGAAGAAGATGAGAGATTGAAGAAGAATGCCGGCCGTTGGATGTAAATCCAACGCCTTCTTAGGCTTCGACCTACTGGCCCACATGTCAGCCAGTCCATTTGTTTTTTAGTCCATTTGGTGGGCTGGGTGAAACAATGATGTAGCATCTATGCAGCCCGTTTAAATCCCATTTGCATTTTTCACGAAATTTGTGGACTTGCTGGGCTGGGTAAAAATATCATGTTGGGCTAGATGGAGAAATGTTATAAAAACATAAACACATGATTGCACGTCAGTAAAATCTTTGCAAGCTTATGTTCGCAATCACTAGGAGTTAACTTGGCAAGTTATATATAAACAATTATTATTATTATTTTGTAAGAACTTTCAACTTACGAAATAAAATATCATTTTAATTTGATGAGTTAATAGTACGTGGGGTATTATTATTTTTTAGGCTAGACGTGGGACAGTTGAGTTGGTTCTAGGGGAAAGTACTGGGAGAAAACTCAGTTTACATCGAAAAAGAAAGTGGGAGAAAATTCAGAGACCTGCTGGGTCCACCTGAGGAGAGGAATATGTTGGGAGGAAGGAGATTCAAACACGGCAGCCGAGTGAACTAGTTTTTTTACTGACAAGTGAACTAGTTTACATACATTAGCAAATAGCCACTAAAAAAGCAATCAGGTTAATGGGTTCTTAAAAGAAATATTTTGGACAAAATAGATAATTACGACACATAGGCTAATGCATGAAACACTCAAACGATAAAGGTGATTATAAACAGATAAAGTACAACATCTAGACCTTCCTGGCACGCTTGATCATGACGCTGCGGCTGTCCGTGTACTCGTCTGTTACGGGAAGCAGACACGCCCTCATGTCCAAGATCTGCCTGTACATGTCGTAGCATGTGTATGCGTCCTTGGCCGCATACGTTATGTAGGCTAGATTCAGAGGTACCTCCCACGTGTTCAGGTCGTCTTCTTTCATGTTTGCGTATCAGGGGTTGATGATGGTCTCAGCGAGGTCAACCACGGAGTCCTTCTCCTGCCCGTTGCTAATGATCTTGTATTGCTTCTGGATGTCGACAAGCTTGTTGCACCAGATGGCCGAATCGTCGCGTTCTTCCTTCTCTCCACCGTAGCGAAGGTGCAGTCGGTGCTGCTGACGAAACGGGCGAATGCTCCAGAACCTGGTGCAGCCATAGGACTGAGGCGAGGCAGAGCTTCACCGAGTCCGTATCATTGGTGTATATCACATTCAATTTGGTGCAGCCATAGGACTGAACGGCGAACTAACTCCTTGCTGAAGTCCATATCCAGCAGGCTCACCCCTCGGATCGCCATTGGAGTCTCTTCGAGTGAACGAGTGTGTAGGCGGCGACAGCAGTTCATTTTTCAGCTCTTGGGGAACTGGATTCAACAGTAAGCTGAGTGTGTACAGGTGACAACAGTTACTACCCCTCCCTCATCCGCTGCATGCCCGGCAGAAGATGCACCCTTGGCGCATTCAAACGCCTCCATTAAGAAACCTACTCCGGCCACACGTCGATTCACGAGCGGGTCTGTATTGGTACTGTAATAACAGGAGTTAGTGGTCACTTTACTTAAATTTAATTAGCTTTAGTAGAAATTTATACTTAAAACAAGCAATGCATTGGCTCATTCTATCAGTGCCACGGGATCAACATGCACAACAATTAGAATTATTATTCTCAGGATGCACACGATCAGCACATTTGTCGCACTTTCACAAAGATAATACTACCAAGTTTGAATTGTTTGTTATGGTTGCTGTCCTCTGCATCATCATGCCTTGTTTCCCAGCTTGCAAGATTCAGAACCAACAAATAAGATCCAAATAATAAGTACAACAAAGATGCCTACACATCTCATTGATTCCCAGCTTGCAAGATTCAGAACCAACAAATAAGATCCAAATAATAAGTACAACAAAGATGCCTACACGTCTCATTGATTCCCAGCTTGCAAGATTCAGAACCAACAAATAAGATTCAAATAATAAGTACAACAAAGATGCCTACACATCTCCCTGATTCCCAGCTTGCAAGATTCAGAACCAACCCATTAGAGCCTTTTGATAAAGTGAATATCGGGATTAAATCCATCTTGGCTAGCCATGTCATACAATCGAAGAACTTGGCGAATGCTCTTGACCGTCACAACATCTGTAGTAGAGTATTCCTGTTTGCACAGCATGTTTGCATAGCACAAACAAGGAGACAGGAGAGCATGATTTTGCTTTAGTTGAACCATTTTGTGCAGTTCCACCAAAATTGAGAGATGTTACTCTTGACCGTCACAACATCTGTAGTAGAGTATTCCTGTTTGCACATCATGTTTGCATAGCACAAACAAGGAGACAGGAGAGCATGCTTTCACTTTAGTCTAACCATTTTGTGCAGTTCCACCAAAATTGAGAGATGTTGCCCACGTGACATTTTATTTGAACTGCACAAGACACTCATTCCAAAAAAAGTGTTTTGTGCATTTCACCAAAAGGTCACAATAGCAACAAGGTGAAATGGATATCCCTATCTGCACAAAATGATAGAAAGTAAACAGTTGCTGGTCAATAAGAATATATGAAACATATACAAAATGAAAAGAAGCATCTTAATTATGTTCATGGCAATCACGCAAGGACAGTAGAAATTTTAAAACGTCAGCAATGCTTCATGTTACCAGAAGCATTACAATCAAGAATGAGATTCCTTAGATATGGGATTACTTTAATGGTGGCATTGCTTGTTTACCAGACACAGTAAATCAACAGCAGCTAAAGAGTTGGTTTAAGGGCATGGGACCGTGGGGACACCAGGACACTCAGTAGCATAAAGGAGCAACTTACTTATCGTACTGGGGAAAATAGCAGGAGTGCCATTTGTAACACAGTTTAATTGCATCTTATCACTGGAGGCATTAGATTAATAGTAACACTGGTTAGACATGTCCCTAAGGTAACAGTGTGATCCCTTCATTTTACATGCGCCCTTACAGCAAAAGGTTGGTTTACCCGCAAAAAAAACAGCAAAAGGTTGGTATAAGGACATGCGACAGTGGACGCATCAGCACAATGTACCTACAAGGAGGCATAAAGTGGTGATGCCGAGCTTGTTCACGGTATGTGAGGGCAGCAAACCTAATCCTGGAGACCTTTTACTATGTGAGGGCAGCAAATCTAATCCTGGAGGCCTTTTACTATGTGAGGGCAGCAAATCTAATCCAGAGACCTTTTACTATGTGAGGGCAGCAAATCTAATCCTGAGACCTTTTACTATGTGAGGGCAGCAAATCTAATCCAGAGACCTTTTACTATGTGAGGGCAGCAAATCTAATCCCGGAGACCTTTTACTATGTGATGGCAGCAAATCTAATCCTGGACATACTCTGTTGACTTGTCCACCAGCCGCCACTTTCTATCCTTTTTTCAACCAATAATAGATCTGTTCCTTATCTAGTTTGTACTGCATTTTCCCATTATTTCCCTTTTCAACCAAGAGACCGGTTGGGTATCCGGTCTCTACTACTTTCACCATATTATTTCCTCTTTGAATCAAGTCCTAGATTCATGCTACAACTTTCCCCCCTTTCTTTGTTGTTTGAACAATGCCCTAGATTCGAATGCATGAAGTAGCTTTACCTCTAATAATACTAAAAATTTAGGTGGCTTTGGAAGAGCTGATGGGAGTAGAAAAAGATGCACATGCAGACACGTGGGGAGCTGGGGCAGTAGAGTGAGGCCGCTTTAAAAGAACTTATACCTGAGGGTCGCCGGGATGTCGGCGGCGGCTAGTCGGATCTGCGGATAATACGACAGGGAGGAAGAAGAGTCGGAGGACCTCCCGAGCCAGCGCTGTGTCAGAGAGAACGGCACGGGCAGAGGATCGGGCCCCTCTGGCAGCTGTGGGTTTCCTCCCTCGGCGGCAATGACCGCGTGAATGATGCACCTTTTAGTCCTCTACACACACCGGCCGAAGGGATCTGGCCGGATCTGTGAACAGCGGTGAGCAGAGAGAAAATGTCGCTACCGCTGTCTTGTTTATATCTGGAGAGGATGAGAGAATGAAGAGAGCAAGCGCTCAGGCCCCTGCGTCCATATATAGTGGAGTGATTATCTTTTTTCTCTCCACAACAAGCGTTTCAATTTGTGTACATGGCATGAAAGAAAAGAAACTCTCTATTTAAGGTGAGTACTCTACGACTCCTACTTACTACTACTACAGTACTACCTCCATCCTGGTTTATAGGTCCCTTTTATAGTTTGTGCCAAATTTTGACTAAAGATTTAACTAAAAAAATGTTAATGCATGTCAAGAAAAATTATCTCATTGGATTCGTATTTGAACATAGTTTTGAAAAATATAATGTTTGGTGACATGCGTGAACATTTTCCTAGTTTAATCTATGGTCAAAATTTGGCACGAAATACAATGGGGACCAATAAACCCGGACAGAGGTAGTATTGTTCACTTGTGCTTCCCGCCCCTCCATTCATTGAACAACCCCACGAGTGAATAAACATACAGTAAGTACTGTATTTATATAGAAGGAACAAGCTCAAACTATTTTCGCGTAGTTCAAAGTTGAGGGCGGGGCTTTTCCCGGGCAGTACCCACGGCAGTTTTCGGGTAGGCGGTTTGGTAGAGAGGCGAGGAGGGTGAGCGAGTGGGGCTGTGCGATTTGACGGCACGTTACTGCTGGAAAGACTTGTGATATGACCACTCACTATAGTCATGAATTACTGGTGCTCCGACCGGGGTGATGCCCCCCTTCCGTTCCGCGCTCTAATCTAGTGCATGACACGTCGACCCGGATGCTGGCTCTCCCACATGTCGGAGTAGTAAGAAGGAGCAAAGAATGATGCGGTATATACTAGTACTATACTACTCCCTCCGTTCCTAAATATAAGTCTTTGGAGAGATTTCACTATGGACCACATACGGAGAAAAATGAGTGAACCTACACATAAAATGCATCTATATACATCCGTATGTGGTCCACAGTGAAATATCTACGAAGACTTATATTTAGGAACAGATGGAGTACTACTCAGGTCGGAGGAGTGCGAACCACGGCAGCCTAGTGAACCAGCCGTGCGAACCACGGTAGCCCAGTGAACCAGCAGTAGAAAACAATAATGTGGTGATATGGCCATAAAAAACAATGTGCTACGGTCCACACTGTAGCATGTACAGTAACACTCCTCTTTGTTTGGATCCCTAAGTTAGAGCTAGTTTGGGTTGAAATAGCCTCAAATTATCGAAACAAGAGGGGTTAGTTTGAGCTAGTTTGCTCTAACCCAGCTAAAAAAACTAGCCCGGTGGAGAGGTTCTAATTGGGTTAGTTATCCTGGGCCCACTAAAAGAGAACTCAAAAAATCTCACCTGCAAGCACCAGATCGCTCCCCTAAAAAAATCTCACCCTCCCACACCAGATCGCTCCCCCCCC